>NC_056725.1:801677919-801845419 GCF_019279795.1 Protopterus annectens
CCGGGTGGAAGCGGCGCATATTGCTAGCCAACTCCTCCTGAGATGTGGGGAACTTTATGTGCTCATGGGCATGTGGTAACATGGCATCCAGGAACTGGTGTAGTACCCTGGATGCTGATGCCTGTGAGATGCCCATTATGTCCCGGTGGGCCTTTGAAAGGTACCTGTAGCCAGTATTCGCAAGCTCACACATACCTTTGTGTCCACTGGGATGGGCTCCCCTCTGTTGTCTTTGTTCTCAGGCGCGCCGGCACAGCTCCACTATTTGCTGTAACGTGTCCCTGTCCACCCTGTAGCGCTCTACTATCTCCAGGTCTCGCAGCCCCTGGTAGGTCACCCTTGGTCTGAACACTCTCCTTCTCCTGTGAGGCCTACGGTAGTTGTCGGCACCACCCTCTGCAACTCCGTCTGTCTCTGCCACATACCTATGCATCACGGCCACGGCGGCACCCAGCATATACATGTTAAAAGTTCCCCGTCTGTTTACACCCTACGGTGCGGCGTTTGGGAAATCGGCTGTGTGTTGTCGCATTCACATTTATTACTGTTGTGCTGTATACCCGGTGAAGTCATTGGGTGTGTCTGTGCGGCCGTATCCATGGATTATTTCCGTGGTTTTACGCTTGCAGCTGCAACGGTACTGCCTGTAGTGTTACATTACAGTTGCCTGCATTGCCTTCGCCTGGCATCTTACATTACTGCATCCTGCAGGCACATGGCATATGATGCATTTTATCTGCAGCCGCAGTTATGCTACCTCTGTACTTGGCTGTGCTATTTCGGTTCTTTGCTCTTTGCATTTCTACTACATCCCCTACTATCTTTGCACTCATATGCCTCCCCTTTCCCGTTCTGCAGGAGTCTGCATGCAGACTTATCAGCTGCCGGCGTTTGCCCTTCCTGCATTGATTGGTGTTAATTGCTCGTTACGGATCCATTTACACTGCTTCCGCATTTCCTCGTATTCTCCGCATTACCTTCCTATATCCCTGGTTGTTGCCGGTGAGGCCGTCCACATGACTGGTTTAGGGAACGTAGTCATCCTCGTGCACAGGCATTCGTACGCATTCTGTACTCTCAGCGCATCTATTTCCTAACACGCCAGTCCTGATGCTGTGATGTGCATTGTACAGCCCAGATTTGCTGTCCTCCAATATCCTTCCTCCTACAGTGGCACACGCTCTGTGGTTGGCATGTATCTCGGGGAGGGCACGCCTCGGTGTACGACCGTCACCCCGTTGCTCCATCCTTACGCTGGCGCCGTTTTTGCGATCCACTATTATCTGCCTCATTTGCATGGAATTGACTACTAATACCTGGTTACGGCGCGGGACACCGCCACCACTCCTTGACAACCATTGCGCTGGGGTTGCAGCTTTACATACATACTATGGTGTGTGGTGGCTGTGCAGCTGATTTGTGTTCTACTGCTGTTTTCGGACATTGTCATATTATTTCATTGCTTTACAACTTCTGTGCACATATCCCGGGTCTGCTGTTCTTTCTACGCGTGCCATTTATGTCATTTTTTACATTTTGTGCATATTTTCTTTGGACATTCTCGGTGCCTTTCCACATTGGCATATTGCACCTATATGATACCTGACTTTGACAGCCTTCCGTTACTCCTCCGGTATTTTTGGGTAAATGTAAACCGTTTTTTTTGGTTTACATTGCCGTGCCCTTACGCTACGCCTGCGCCACTTCGTGGATCGCTATTTGCCCTCATTTGCATGGTGCAATACCGCACACAGTGTGTTTTGCATACCTACGCCGGGGACGGTCCGGCGCACGCCGGTAGTGCACGTGGAATTCATTCATACCTGAATCGCTAAGCAGCCATATTTGGCGTTATAACGCCGACGCTATGCTGGCGCCTGGCGCAAGGTTCATGAATCCCGGGGCCAAAGTCAGGAACATATTAAATATTTCTCTTACATACTTAGAAAGTTGATTAAAAAAGGTTTGCATTATCATGCATTTTCTGAAGGATATGAAGTCTGAATATCACCTGTCATTATTTAGTGACTACAAGCAACAACAATTTGTCTATACATTTTACATGAACAGACCAAAATACCTTCACTTCTTTGCTCATAAATTCTGGACAAAACCTAAAATAATGGGGGACAAAATCAGGGTCAGTTATTAAATATTACTATAATTCACTTAAAAAGTTAAAAGAACAACAGGTTGTGCATCATCATACATTATCAGAATGATACAAAGTATGACATTTGGAGCTCTAATGTCTAGCATTATTAGCTGACTGTAATCCTCAGTTATTTACATAAAAAAGCAATCATTTCACAATGGACAGTGCTGGGTTAAAAGGAGTATGCAAAAAATCACACAGTCTGACATTCTATAATAAAAAAATATGCAACTCTAATTTCTGATATTATTGACTGACTGTAATCCTTAGTAATTTACTAGAAAATCAAACATCTCAGAAAGGATAGTATAGTACAAAATATAATGCAAAATCAGAAATGTTGATCTTCTATAATAACAGGTATGAAGATCTAATGTCTGGCTAACTATTGACTGACTGTAATCTTCAGTAATTTACCTCAAAATAAAATATTTCACAGGGAAGAGTACAGCACAAAAAATAAGATACAAAAAATCATGGATAAGTTCATTCAGCAGACTCAGCTGGACAGGCACAAATTTGCTAAACATTAAAGAAACTGCCTACACCTAAAAGAACTAAAACATTTCTGGGTGACTGGACTGAAGTAGTAAACCTACTGTTGAAAAATTTAAAATAAAAGAAAATAACTCCAGGAGACTGAGCTGTTGGACCTACTTCCTACAAATTAAAAAAAGAAAGAAACAGTTAAAGCTATCCTAACAACTGAATGCTATGCATACTTCCACAGGTGTAACTGTCTACTACAACACTGCTTAAAGCAGGGTCCATAATGTCCACCAATTGATCAAGCAAGTAAGACACAGCATAGTCCTGTAAATCTGTTGTTCAAAATGACTTATTTGCTTTGAAGGCAAAGACTAGATTCAAATGTTTCTTTTAAGAGAAGTATACAAATGCTTGCAGTGTGTTTTATAGAGTTTTTGACAGATGTATTGGGTTATAAAGAGAACTGATAAATGTGTGAAGGATTAAAAGGCATGTGTATATGTATTTCTGCAATTGGTAGACAAGAAAATTTGGATAGGAGGGATTGGTAGGTAAAGTGTGGTGGTGAGGGTGGCTGAATGGTGCAGAAGGTTGTATGAGAAGGAAATGTAAAAGAAGATGCTATAGTATTGTTTTGGGGTGTTTGGTGTAGATTGTTTAAGAGGTTATGGGGAAAGTAGTAGCAATAGCACCGTGGATCAGAGGAAAAATTGGTTAGGCAAATGTGAATGTGTAGGCCATATTGAGAGTATATGAAAATAAGTTATGGAAGTATGTGTGTGTTAGCTGTAATGTAACAGTGGTAAGAAAGGGGTGGAAAAATGATGGTGCTGTTGGTTAGACATAGGAACAAACATGTGAAGTGTTGATTAGGGAACAAGACGTATATGATGGTGAGGCTGGTCTGAGATGGTAGGTCAGTTATGTGTTTATGAAAAGGTAGTTGATGAAGGGTTGTTATATAAGGAGTTAGATATATAGTCATAAAATATGAGCAGTATTTGTGTAAAATTATAATAGGTGGATTTAATGAGTGCTGAGTGGGTCAAAAAGTAGTTAAGTATCACTGTAGATAGGGTGTAATACATGATTGTGGAAGTAGCCATTGATCGTTTACTAGAAGTTTGTAATATAAGAGTTACATGTAATGCTGCAAGTCTGTGGATTATATACATGAGTGAAAAGTGTGGCATACCTCTCAATCATTCTGCATTTGGAAGAGCACTCCAATTTCACACTCTAAAACAAAATCTGCTCTGCAGTTCCACTTTTGTCCCAGACAGCTCCAATTTCTATCCTTTCTTTGGCCAAGTTTCATAGCAAAAGAAAGAACGACTTCCTGGAGCTCATCATGGTCAAAGAGATCAAGGTGAGGCACTATTACACACTTCAGCTTTAGTAGTGTATTCAAAATTATAGTAGTGCACTTATCATCTGATTTCCTTAGATCTGCTTCTGTGAGACAGTAGCATAGTGACTATCTGTGAGACTGAAGAAGGAATATAAAATAAATTCAAAAATCAGTGCTTCCACCATTGCAGATGCAAGAGAGGGAGCTTCTTAATTTTTACAGAGGTATTTTGTAAGTAATTTCTGTCAGCTGTACCTGATTTTGCACGACATTCACTCTAGATTTTGCTTCATATTTTTTTTTTGTCCCTCTTATTTTTTCTTTTGATTTTCTTGTAAATCACTGAGGATTAATCAATCAAAGATGTTAGGATATTTCATAATTCCTATTCTTCACAACATGTTTGTTTATGCAAAACTTGTTGCTTTGTTGAAGTCTGGCCAATATGTCATAGGACTGCCAGCAATAAATGTGATGTCCCCCATTTAAAACCCAGGTCAGTAATTACTACTGACTCCAATGTGAGAGCATCAAGGAAAACACCAGAGCACAGAGCACACAAGAGTAAATTTCCACAGTTTCCCTTAAGAGCACAATAGGAGCATGCTCTATTTCCTAGGACTAGACTATATACCTCTGTCCACCCCATATGTAATCCCTTATCATACACTTCGGAGCAATGTTCCAGTTTAAGACCTGTGCCTCACTCACACTCAAAAGAAATTCAAATCTCACACACTCAAACACTTATGGCAATCCTGACACAGATTTCCAGCTGTGTCCCCTCCCCAATACAAATAGTAATGCTGCCACCAGAATCAGACTGGTCTACATATCCTTCAAAGAGTGATCAATTATTAAAAATTAAATATAAAAATAAATGATAGCTATGACCAGAAGCAGCCAGGCATTAGAGTCTGAGGAGTATCAAACAGGTATAAGCACTCTCTAATTCCTAAAGAACACAATGATTGTCCAGCTGCAATGTAAAGTAATGAAATGCATTTAATAATAAGTAAAAATATCACAAGAATGGAAGTCCATAACTTTCAATAAATACCAGAATTCAATCACCAGAAATATAAAATTAAACTGTAGGACAGAAGTCCATCATCTTAGAAAAACTCTATCTAAATAACTATACTTTCCTAGCCTAATTAGAGAATGCTGTCCATGATCTAATCTGAAATATAACAACAAGGCAAAAGCAGGCTTACAGTTCTGGTGAGTCCTTTTTCCTGGTATCTTCCTGGTATTTTCTGACTGCAACTCTTCACTAACTGCTGCTCTTCACAAACTATCCAGCTTAACAGTCTCAACTGTCTTTTTTAAAAACTACCAGACAGCTGTTTGAAAAAGTGATTTTTCCTGTCAATCAGCTGTTCACATAAAACCTAGCAACCAGGAACATTCTAATGACATCACCTACTGTTCAGCTGATTCTCCACAGTTTATACTTCAGAATCTCCCTCACAAACACATGCAATTAGAAATGTATCAAAACACTGACATTCTTCAAACATTTTGTATAAGCAGGGAGATACTCTGCATTTTAAAAAACTTATTTACATTTCACAATTAGAGATGCTGGCATACAATACAAATTAATCTGAAAATATACACAAATCTGCCAGACATGCTAACACAGATGACAGTGTTTTCATTTTCTTCACATTGTTATTATTATTATTATTTTTTACCAAAATGTTTATTTAGAAGAAAGCAGACATAACCTAAACATGCAGACATCATATATGTTGCACTTAAACGGCACTGAGGGGTTGGCCCAATAAATTCAATAATAAAGCATTACATTACAAACCCTAAACTAATTATAGAACAGGCTCAGTCTATTCCCCGGTGCTGCAATCTACTTCACTTTCCTTTCAATATATTCAAACAACATTAGAGTAATATTTAATAAATGTTTTCCTTTTTTTTTTCTGGGCTGTGTCTCCTCCTTTTATTTTTAGCACTGTCCAGAATTCTTGAGCTAATACATTGATATGTATATTTTGGCCTGTTCATCACTAAATAAGTGGTTTTCTGGCAAACTGTTGTGGATTACAGTCATGAAATAATGACGTGCATTTCAGATGATTATTCTACTGGCAGATCAAGCTCAAACTATTGAGCTTCAAGTGCCCAGACTTCAACTCACCGACAATCAGAATTCCTCCATAGAAAATCAGTGTCAGCAATTTCACCCTTCTTCAAGTAAGTATGACCTCTCAGTTGGTATATATAAGTTCAGGGGGTGTGGAAAGCTTACCCCTTACCCCTTACATCAATTTTTTTTCAGCAAGATATTTTCAGTGAATGATGTTCAGGGATTTAGATCGTCAGTGCATTTACTTTCATCCTCTAATAGAGGAAATGTTTCAGACTTCATATACTTCAGAAAATGTTTGCTAATGCACAGCTTGTTATTCTAGCAACTTTGTATGTTTGTAAGAGCAACAATTAAAACCTCTCCCTGAGTTTAGAACTTTGTCTGACACTTTTGAGATAAGTTGAGAGGGAGGTGGGGGGTTCTTGTAATGAATGCACTGTTGGTCTGACAGCAGCAAGTTAAAATGTATTTCTAGGCCGTTACCCATTATTTTTTTACTTATATATTCATTTGATCTCAAACAGAAATCTAATCCATACATACTCATACAAAGGGCTGTAATTGATGTGTGTGTGTGTGTGTGTGTGTGTGTGTGTGTGTGTGTGTGTGTGTGTGTGTGTGTGTGTGTGTGTGTGTGTGTGTGTGTGTGTGTGTGTGAGTGTGTGCGTGTGTGTGCGTGTGTGTGTGTGTGTGTTTGTGTGTATATGTGGATATGAGTGTGTGTGTGTGTGTGTGTGTGTGTGTGTGTGTGTGTGTGTGTGTGTGTGTGTGTGTGTGTGTTTGTGAGTATATGTGTATATGTGTATATGAGTGTGTGCTTGTGTGTGTGTGTGTGTGTGTGTGTGTGTGTGTGTGTGTGTGTGTGTGTGTGTGTGTGTGTGTGTGTGTGTGTCTGTCTGTCTGTGAGTAGAAAGGACATGAGGCTATGAAGAAATGCAGCAATATAGTGGTGGCAAAACACCTTCAGAATGTTGCGCTTATAAAATGTTAGGCTATGTGTGGCTTTGTTAGAAATATTTAGACAATCAGGTTTGGTTCAAGGCTGAGATGTCTTTTGTATTTTATTTATCTGTAACATACTTACATTCTACGTCATTGACAAAATATACAATGTTTATAGTAATTCTGTTAGCTAAATTATAGTTACTTCTGGCATATATCACAAGGCAAGAAAACAGGCATGTCTGTCATTTTACAGAGCAAGGTACAGCTATGTAGGTGTGCATTCATTACTTCACAAGGGTTTTGATTTCATAGGTTGTACTTGCAAACATACAGTGGCACTCACACATTTGTGCCCTTTCCCCAGTGTCATAAATTTACATATATGCAAATTTTAAGTGCTATGATGCAAATAATAAGCACATTTCAAGTGCTATCATTTTGGACCCTCTGCTTTGATTTCTGATGGCCCCTCTGCTATGATTTTGGACCCTCTGCTCTGATTTTTGATGGCCCCCTGCTGTAGTTTTGGACCCTGTGCTTTGATTTCTGATGTCCCCTCATATGATTTTGAAAGTTGAGGGGGTGAGAGGTATGAAGTGTAGAAACTAGATCACCTACCCCTCCGGCAGACTGGGACCTACACCTGGAAGTAAGCACTAACAAAAGTTAAAACAGTGACACCTTCACATAAGTTTTATATGCCAATGACTGCCACCAACATACATTATAAACCTACCACCCTAGAAAACAAAAACATGAAGAAACTAAGGGTAATGCTGCTCAATGCCAGAAGTCTAAATCTCAAAATGCACGCACTCGAGGCCCTTCTCAGTATGGAGAACATCGATGTCTGTGCTGTGACTGAAACCTGGTTCAAGGCTCCTGAGAGCACCCCGGCACTATCAGGTTTCATCTCATATCATGCGTTCCGGCCCCAAAACCGGACCACACCACAAAAGGAGGGGGTGTATCCATATTCATCAAGGATACCCACACCTCCAGGTTGGTGGCTACGCACGAAGCATCGGAAACCATCCAGGTGCAATTAACCATAGGCAAAACTGCTCTACAATTTGTAGCATGCTACAGGCCACCCTCTCAAACTCAGGAAACACACACAGCCTTCCTGAAGACACTGGAGGGTATAAATGTATCACCAAACACCATCATATTGGGTGACTTCAACTACCAAATATAGACTGGGAACATTACTCAAGCCCAAACTTTCTAGCCCAAAGGTTCCTGGAGTTCATAAATTCAAATGCCATGGAACAACTAGTCACCGTCCCCACAAGAGGAGAAAATATACTAGATCTCATCATCACGAACATGGGGACAAAATGCTCCACACGAAGTATATCCCTCATTGGTGAGATCAGATCATAAATTAATCTCACTAGAAATCCACACTCCGTCCCCCCCCCCAACAAAAAGACCACAGTGATGTACTTCTCTAAAGCAAACTTGACACTACTCAAGACAGATATGGTATCCTTCCAGGTCCCCGAGCCAATGTAAACCACAACCCTAGCTGGAAGCCCTTACAAATGCCTTCTATGAACACCTTCAGGACTGCATGGATCAGGCAATCCCAAATAAAACCAAGACTCTTTCCACCAAGGGCAAACGTCCAGTCTGGTGGACCCCAGCCATAAACAAACTTTACAATAAGAGAAGAAAGCTATTACATGATAGAGCAAAATCCCAAAAAGGGAAGGCATCTTTGATCAGCACTAGCAAGAAACTACGATCCCTCATAAAATCATCCAAGGCCAACTTTGGGAGAAAAATTGCCATAGATTCAAAAGACAATCATAAGGCCTTCTTCAGCTATGTCAGAAACCTGGGTGGAAACTCCCAGCTATGCTCAGAATTAGTCCAAAATGATACAAAAATCACTGAACCCACAGACATTGCCAACATACTGGCAGACAGGTTCAGCGCAAACTTCACCCCCCTCTCCCCCCCCAAAAGGAGAGATAACTATCCCAACTGAGAGTAGCCCCCCAGACATCTCAAATGCGCAGGTGAAAGCTGCTCTCTCTAAAGCTAAAAACACAGCATCAATGGGACCGGATGGGGTCCCCAGCTGTGTGCTACATGAACTCAATGAAGAACTAAACCCGCACATAAGGCAGCTGTTTAATCTTAGCCTCACCACAGGATATGTGCCCAAGGAGTGGCGTACGGCAACTGTGGTCCCACTCCATAAAGGCGGTGCCTCTACGGACCTTGGTAATTACCGCCCCATAAGCTTAACAAGCCTGGTCTGCAAAGCTATGGAGAGGATCATAATGGAACTCATAAACAAGGACATAGGGGACTTGCAGACCTTGGACCCAACCCAGTTTGGCTTTGTCAAGGGCAGATCTTGCCTTTTGAACTTGGTCGACTTCTTCGAAACAGTCACCAAGGCCATTGATGAAGGAAAGGCAGTCCATACAGCCTACCTTGACCTTGCAAAAGCTTTCAACACAATACCCCACTCGGGTATTATAGAGAAACTTACCAGCTTAAATGTAAACCCATATGTCACAAGATGGGTTGCAAACTGGCTAAAGGACAGAACCCACAGGGTTAGAGTTGCTGGAGCCATGTCAGACTCCAAGTCAGTTACAAGTGGAGTCCCACAGGGCTCAGTCCTTGGCCCCCTATTGTTTGGCATCTACTTCTCAGAAGTACAGGCAAACATAGGAGGACTATGGCTGACAAAGTTTGCGGATGACTGAAAACTGGGTGCCATAGTGGATAGTACATCGGACACGGACATCCTTCAGAGGAGTCTCACGGAAACTGATAGCTGGTGCCAGAGCCATGGCCTGAAGTTAAACGCAAAAAAGTGTATAGTCACACCCTTCAGGAAAAACAAGGTAACCCCAAGCTACCATATAGGTGGCAACCCATTAAGCACAGAAGAGGTTATCAGGGACCTGGGGACCCAGGTTGACAGTGGCCTCTCGTTTGACGCTCACATTGCTAAAGTGGTTTGAAAGACCTTCTACATTGCCCACCTGATCATGAAGGGATTCACATCCAGATCAAGTGAGGTCATTGTTCCCCTGTACTCTTCACTTATCAGACCAATGATCGAGTACAATGCCCCATTCGGGATGTTTCTCACCCGACACCTGCAGCAATTGAAGAGACCCCAAAAGTTCCTCACCAAAAGGATAAAGGGACTCCAAAACCTGTCATATGCTGCCAGACTGAAGAAACTCCAACTCTATTCAGTTGCATACCGTCTGCTCAGAGGTGACCTGTGCCTGACATACAAGGCCATGACCAACCCGGAATTAATGGACATGCTCCACCTCAAAAAATCCAAATCCACCAAAACTACTAGAGCAAGAGACTTAAACCTTAGCACGGATATAAATAGGACGTGCTGGAGGGATAGATTTATCACCCAGAGACTCCCCATGCTGTGGAATAAAATCCCGGTCCATGTGAGGCAGAGCACCTCGCTGGCTCTGTTCAAGAGAAATCTTGACCGGTGGATGGGA
Organism: Protopterus annectens; assembly: GCF_019279795.1. Classification (NCBI taxonomy): domain Eukaryota; kingdom Metazoa; phylum Chordata; order Ceratodontiformes; family Protopteridae; genus Protopterus; species Protopterus annectens. The sequence continues at coordinate 801,688,476 of NC_056725.1, forward strand.
GATCATAGGTTTACCCCAGGAATCATCTCTGTGTCACTACTGGACAGAGGCACAACAAACTAATGGGCACAGTATTTCTAACATAAGGGGCGGCGTAAGCCACATAACTTTGGGCTAGGCTTATAAATGCCCTAGGGCAGTTAGCCTAGTATAAACCTATGAACCTATGAACCTATGAATGTATATTGTGTAATGACTCTGAGATGTATGTGGTTTTTTTTGTTTTTTTTTTTTTTTTGCAACTGTCAAAGTCTGACAAGACTTAACGGGTTCCTTTTTCTATTTTTTTCCATCTACAGACTATTCAGAGATGTACCAAGATACACTCATAAAAGTATTAACCACTCAGGTCCACTACTCCAAACCACCAAGCTAGGTTTCATTGCACAAACCATGCTGTCTCAGTCCTTGGTCCCCAACTATGGGAATCTCTCCCTTCTTTTCATAAAGATCATTCCTCTTACCCCATTTTCTGATCACAACTAAAAGCACATTACAAGATTCAAAGAAAGTGTAATTGTTCTCTTTATGGTCATATAACTTACCATCCTCCTTCCCTGCTTCTCTATACATACCTGCTCTGACTGTACTTTTCATTATGATTCTTTCAGCATTACAGTTCTGATGCCCACTTTGTATGTAATGCATGCATATATTGCATTTTGTCAGTGATTCTGTCTGTAATGTCATGTGTCTACTGCTTTATATCCTCAAGCCAACTCTGATATTCATGTGTATGTTATATATGTATATAACATACGAATATAACACGAATATAAAGAAGAGTTTTAGCAGCTCATCGTGTTCGCATGGTTGCAGTTTTCCTCGTACTGACTTTTTTGTATACATTTTTGTTTGGTTATGTAAGTCAGTTGAGTCTCCATTTTGTGGTTCTTGTTGTTTTACATGGCGACTCATTCGGGGGAGACTATATCCACGGACACCATGGATATTACATTCAGGTCTGAAGTTGGTGTAATACGCAAATTAACTGGCCAACTAACTCAATTAATCGAACTCCTTATGCCTCTTAGTCGAGGACTTATGTCTGGCTTTAAGGTGCCTAGTGACACGAATATAAAGAAGAGTTTTAGCAGCTCATCGTGTTCGCGTGGTTGCAGTTTTCCTTGTACTGACTTTTTTGTATACATTTTTGTTTGGTTATTTAAGTGAGTTGAGTCTCTGTTTTGTAGTTCTTGTTGTTTTACATGGCGGCTCATTCGGGGGAGACCAAATCCACGGACACCATGGATATTACATTCAGGTCTAAAGTTGGCGAAATACGCAAATTAACTGGCCAACTAACTCAATTAATCGACTCTTAGTCAAGGACTTATGTCTGGCTTTAAGGTGCCTAGTGACACGAATATAAAGAAGAGTTTTAGCAGCTCATCATGTTCGCGTGGCTGTGGTTTTCCTCGTACTGACTTTTTTGTATACATTTTTGTTTGGTTATTTAAGTCAGTTGAGACTCCATTTTGTGGTTCTTGTTGTTTTACATGGCGACTCATTCGGGGAAGACCAAATCCACGGACACCATGGATATTACATTCAGGTCTGAAGTTGGCGGAATACTCAAATTAACTGGCCAACTAACTCAATTAATCGAACTCCTTATGCCTCTTAGTCAAGGACTTATGTCTGGCTTTAAGGTGCCTAGTGACACGAATATAAAGAGTTTTAGCAGCTCATCGTTTTCGCGTGGTTGTGGTTTTCCTCGTACTGACTTTTTTGTATACATTTTTGTTTGGTTATGTAAGTCAGTTGAGTCTCCGTTTTGTGGTTCTTGTTGTTTTACATGGCGACTCGTTCAGGGGAGACCAAATCCACGTACACCATGGATATTACATTCAGGTCTGAAGTTGGCAAAATACACAAATTAACTGGCCAACTAACTCAATTAATCGAACTCCTTATGCCTCTTAGTCAAGGACTTATGTCTGGCTTTAAGGTGCCTAGTGACACGAACATAAAGAAGAGTTTTAGCAGCTCATCGTTTTCGCATGGTTGCAGTTTTCCTCGTACTGACTTTTTTGTATACATTTTTGTTTGGTTATTTAAGTCAGTTGAGTCTCCGTTTTGTGGTTCTTGTTGTTTTACATGGCGACTCGTTCGGGGGAGACCAAATCCACGGACACCATGGACATTACATTCAGGTCTGAAGTTGGCAAAATACGCAAATAACTGGCCAACTAACTCAATTAATCGAACTCCTTATGCCTCTTAGTCAAGGACTTATGTCTGGCTTTAAGGTGCCTAGTGACACGAATATAAAGAAGAGTTTTAGCAGCTCATCGTGTTCGCGTGGTTGCAGTTTTCCTTGTACTGACTTTTTTGTATACATTTTTGTTTGGTTATTTAAGTCAGTTGAGTCTCCGTTTTGTGGTTCTTGTTGTTTTACATGGCGACACATTCGGGGGAGACCAAATCCACGGACACCATGGATATTACATTCAGGTCTGAAGTTGGCGAAATGCACAAATTAACTGGTCAACTAACTCAATTAATCAAACTCCTTATGCCTCTTAGTCAAGGACTTATGTCTGGCTTTAAGGTGCCTAGTGACACGAATATAAAGAAGAGTTTTAGCAGCTCATTGTGTTCGCGTGGTTGCGGTTTTCCTCATACTGACTTTTTTGTATACATTTTTGTTTGGTTATTTAAGTCAGTTGAGTCTCCGTTTTGTGGTTCTTGTTGTTTTACATGGCAACTTGTTCAGGGGAGACCAAATCCACGGACACCATGGATATTACATTCAGGTCAGAAGTTGGTGAAATATGCAAATTAACTGGCCAACTAACTCAATTAATTGAACTCCTTGTGCCTCTTAGTCAAGGACTTATGTCTGGCTTTAAGGTGCCTAGTGGCATGAATATAAAGAAGAGTTTTAGCAGCTCATCATGTTCGCGTGGTTGCGTTTTTCCTCGTACTGTCTTTTTTGTATACATTTTTGTTTGGTTATTTAAGTCAGTTGAGTCTCCGTTTTGTGGTTCTTATATATGTATATATTGTATTTTGCAATTCACTGTATACAGAATGTCATGTATCTTTTGTGTTTACCCCAGGGCTGAGACTTAAAACGGTCCAGTGGGATCAGAGCTCTAGCCTGGTTAACAAATTCAAAATAAAATAAATAAATAGCATTTCTATATTATGGATTCAATAATAGTTTAATAAAATCATTGTGCTTAAGTCTAAACATTCACTCTACAGAAGTAGAATACAATGGCAAATACATTTTTTATATATGTATGATAAAATGTCTAATATGTCTCCTTTTTCAAATATGTAAACTGCAAACTTAATTAATAATTTCATGGTATAAATGTAGCTCTCTACAAACCAACAAGTGATTTAAATATATGTCAAGGAGACTCATCATCTGCTGTATCATATCATTCAGTGTCACCATAAGATTCATTGTCTCTCGTAAAGCAACTATATCGGACTTTTAGCCAGGAGTAACTTATATAGCTCACCAGTATAATGATACAGTTTGGTTCAATCTGTGCCTGACATTACAATATTTCAGGCATCTAACATTGTACTAAACTCCACGTTTGAACTAAATTGGAGAAAAAAAACTTGCCTGACACTCCACTAAATCTGGAAGGTCTACATCTTTCTGCTTGTCAATGTATCATCATAATCAAGAAAAAGACCTCTAAATTTGTCACAAAGTTTTATGTGACTTTCGTCTACATAAATAATTGCTGCCCATAAAGCATGTTAGCATCTGAGAAAATATTGAACTGTATGAGTACAATGGCCAGATAAAAAACAGAATTGTTCTGTATTTCAGAAAAAGGTCTGCAAGGAAATTGTAAAAGTGTCATTTTCTTTCTATATGAATTTCAGTCTATAACAATGCTGTTCTATAAGATTCTAATTTTTGTCTGATGTTCTTATATACCTAAAAAAAGGCATAACTAAGGACTCTTTAATGACATACTAATTACAAAATTCATGTGCCGGGCAATCAACTGCCTTTCCCCAAATAACACATATAGTGTTGCTGACTTCTTCAGTCTCAGTGTCATACAATGAAAAGTCCTACAAAGAATTAATGGAGTGATACTAATAAGACAACGAGCCAACTTTGTCTAGTGCATAAACTATCAAAAATTGTTGTTTGACTTGTTATCATGTCAAAATCTTTCAGTGAACGTGCTTATTAATGCAGCATTGATAGCCGCTGACAATACTGCATGCTCATGTTACAGACTGGAGTTTGTCTCTGATATTAAGTGGACATATATTATCAAAGACAATATATTTTTCTAGGTGTTGTTTGCAATACAATAATTATAGATATTGAGTCTGGAATAAATAATTTAATATGTAAGAGAAGAATTTTATGCTAGCAACCATTTTCTATCACAATATTTCAGATTTGATATTGCATGTGTCAAGTAACTTGCCAAATGTTTGATAACTTCTCATGATATAAACAGTAGATCTCTATTTCTAATATTAACTATTGTAGATTAAAATTTGATAACCTTCCAGTGATCTTGGAATGACTATATGTAAAATAATTCCTTCACTGGACATTTGTATCAAAAGGTCCAAGCCATCACCGAGTATATCAAGTAATTTTATATTATCCCAGTAAACTTTTGCTAAATTAAAAGGACAAAAACAAACAGTTTAAAATTTATTTCTTCAGTAAACATGAATGGACATGAATATAAAACAAAGGGACATAGAGGTTCTCTAAAATGACTATCCCACAAACCACACATGCAACACTTCCTCATAAATTTTCCCTAAAAATGACAAGTATATACAACCTGGCCAATGATATCCTGTAGAGCAAAACTTGTATTTACCAGGCTGTGGAATGGTGATTCATCACTGGGACAAAATAGAAATTCCTTAAGATTCCAAGAACATAATAAGTTATTTCTTACATTTATCTCATTGAATTACACTACTTTAATGCTTATAATTGTGCTATACAGATAATCTACTACAATTTGCACTGTTATAAAGCTTTTTTTACTGTTTCACTGCATTTGTGTACTGTTTTATACTAACTGCATTTTTCATTGCTAGATATTGTTTCATTACTCTAATTGCATTTTACTGAATTACTTAACTGTAAACTGCTTTTTCATACTGGGAGTTGTATTTTCTGTTTGTGAGTGCTCTAGCTGTGCTTTTCTGTGCATTTATTGTGAGGTTTCTGTGTTCTAGTCAGGTATCATATAACTGATTTATTCACAATTAAAAGCATTCTCTAGAGTCTCCTTGCTCCTTTATCTGTTTAAAACTTTCACTTAGTGGCTAGAGCTAGTAGATGTAATAGTGTGTATTACTGTAATTGCATTTTACTGAATTACTAAACTGTAAGCTGCTTTTTCATACTGAGACTTGTATTTTCTGTTTGTGAGTGCTCTATTTGTGCTTGTCTGTGCATTTATAGTGAGGTTTCTGTGTTCTAATCAGGTAGCATAATCTGGATAGAGGCCTGCTGTTATCCAGGCCTGGTAGTTTTGTTTGTTGAGTTTCCTGTGTTTCTGGCAGCCATCCTCTGCTGATAGTGTCTTGTTGTCTTTGCATTGAGAGTAACAGGGTTTCCTGACCTTCTCTAGCACAAGTGATTGGTGTAAGAGCAGGGGCTAGCAGGACTGGGTAGTAATTCAAACTTCTAGATTCTTCCATCCTTTCTGGTATATAAACCCTATGTCTGCAGGGGGTGTGTGTTTGTATTTACCAGGCTGCGGAATGGTGATTATGGGACAAAGCAGAAATTCCTTAAGATTCCAAGAGCAGAATATGTTATTTCTTACATGTATTTCATTGAATTGCACTTCTTTAATGCTTATAATTGTGCTATACAGCTAATTTACTACATGTTGCACTGTTAAAGCTTTTTTTACTGTTTCACTGCATTTGCGTACTGTTTTATATTGTTTTAACTGTATTTTTCATTGCTAGATACTGTTTCATTACTCTAATTGCATTTTTACTGAATTACTTAACTGTAGACTGCTTTTTCTTACTGAGAGTTGCATTTTCTATTTATAAGTGCTCTATCTGTGCTTTTCTGTGCATTTATGTGAGGTTTCTGTGTTCTAGTCAGGTATCATATAATTGATTTGTTTGCAGTTAAAAACATTCTCTAGAGTCTCCTTGCTCCTTTATATGTTTAAAACTTTCATTTAGTGGCTAGAGCTAGTAGCTGTAACCCGCCCTCCCTCTTGGTGTCTTGTTCTTATCCATGGAGACTTTGCAGTTGCCCGCCCATACTGTAAATTTGATCTGGGACACTCCTCCCAGTCTGGTGTCATTAGCTCATCCTACCTAATACAGAGAGAAAATTTGAGAAGGCCAACCCAGTTAGGTTCTTAACATTGCATAATTATCTTCTGTTCCTGCTTTCTCCCTTTCCACTTTACCAAAAAAATAATAATAATAAAAAATTGCTAGAATCTCCTTGTGTTCTGACTGAGTGTGCTTCTTAGCTGATAAGTATATTTTTTGGCACTTTTTAACTGCTCAGAGTTGAATAAAACAATAACTGAATTCAGTTCAGAATACAGTTTGAATAAATTTCATTTATTTAAACTGTATTTGCTCTAATATTACTACACACTTAAGTGTGCTAGCTTGCACTGCACTTGAATTGTTTTTAGTGCTGTTTTAACTGCTTTTCTGTAAAAAAAATTATATGCTTGTTTCCTGCCATTCCTGTAACTAGTCTAGTCCAGATACAGATTTTCTGTATCCAGGACTGTTTGTAAGTTTCTGTGCCCCCCAAGCCTTTCTGTGCTGGAGGGAAGCCTTCTAGCTTATCAGTGGTAGTGGTAAGCACTAGGTAGCCTATCTACCACAAGAGGAATGGTTTCCGGCCCAGAAATTGTAGTTATTGGCCATTTGGGCAGTTTTTCCATGTCTCTCAACTATTCTGGTTTAAAAGCCTGCCTTTGAGCTTGTTTCCTGCTTTTTCTGTAACTAGTCTAGTCCAGATACAAATTTGCTGTATCCCAGACTGTTTGTAAGCTTCTGTGCCCCCCAAGCCTTTCTGTGTTGGAGGGAAGCCTTCTAGCTTATGAGTGGGAGTGGTAAGCACTAGGTAGCCTATCTACCACAAGAGGAGTGGTTTCTGACCCAGAAATTGTACTTTATTGGCCGTCTGAGCAGTTTTTTTCATCTCTTTCAACTTTCTGATTTAAAAGCCCGCATTTGCACTTATTCCCCCCTTTCCTGTAACTAGTCTAGTCCAGATACAGATTTTCTTTATCCAGGACTATTTGTAAGCTTCTGAGCCCCCCCCCCCAAGCCTTTCTGTGTTGGAGAGAAGCCTTCTAGCTTGTCAGTGGGAGTGGTAAGCACTAGGTAGCCTATCTACCATAAGAAGAGTGGTTTCTGGCCCACAAATTGTAGTTTATTGGCAGTTTGGGCAGTTTTTCCATCTCTTTCAACTTTCTTGTTTAAAAGCCCGCCTTTGCACTTTTCCCGCCTTTCCTGTAACTAGTCTAGTCCAGATACAGACTTGCTGTATCCAGGACTGTTTGTAAGCTTCTGAGTGGTGCTGAAGTCTCCTCTTCAATTTTTTCCCTTAGATCTGCTAGTTTTCTCCTCTCCTGCACTTTTACTAGCTTATTTGTCTAGCACTTTACCAGACTTCTTGTAGCAATTATTGTAGCACACAAAAGTGCTACCAGCACTAAACGTTCTACAAGGAAACAGATCTAGTGCTTATTATTAATGCCCACCCATCCTGGCATGTCTAAAGGTCAGTTTCCTGTGCTTTCTCCTATTAACTTGGTAAACTTGGGCATCCTGAGGCAATGTCGCAACTGCCTCATGTACACCGACAACTCTCTCCTCTTACCTCCCAACACTCAGACTTGCTAGAGATGCACTTATATATCCAAATTGGAAGCCATGTACTCTCCAGCCAAGACCAGAATAGCTGGTCAAGAGGAGAAGGTCAACACTTGCACCACACCACATGGAACACATAGCCCTCCAGAACACACACCAGCACTGCCTTCACATAAAAACACAAACCACACACCCACCTTCTCAGAGGCTCTCAATAAAAATCTACCCAAACAACAGAGACCTCCAAGGCAGAAATGCACTTGACCACCACAACACAACACTAATCATGAGACACATCACTCTCCTAAACAGTGTGCCACTCAACCAAACCCCCTAAGGCAAGCAGCATGCCCAGCATACTAGTCATAGATAACTCGATAGTGAGGCACACTGATGTCCCAATCAGTAGGTTGAATAAGGAGAAAGTAACAGTCAGCTGCCTGTCAGGTGCCAGGATCAACCACATAATGCATGCACTCAGGTCCCTCAACAACAGGTACAAATATGACTCTGTCATTGTACATGTGGGTGTGAATGACCTGAGACATACCTCCTTGGACTACATGAAAAGGGACATGGAGGAGCACTCGGATTATGTAGCCCTAGCAGGTATGACCCTAGCCCTAAGCAACATCCTACCATCACCCAGAATGATACCACAGTACAAGCAGAAAATGATTGATTTGAACAACTGACTAAGTTTCTGGTGTCATTATAAGGGAATCTAGTATCTGTCTGCCTGGAATGACATGATTGACACACCTCGATGCTTTGCCAGAGATGGCCTGCATCTGTCACCCCTGGGCTTCCAGATACTGGCCAAGGCTCTTGCCACCCCTATAGTGCCTTTTTTAGGTGGTGTTCCAAAGACCAAATTACCACCGTAACAGCTACAAACAAATGCAGTCTGAGGGTCATGCTGCTCAACACTAGAAGTCTAAATCTCAAAATTCACTCACTCGAAGTACTCCTTAAAATGGAGAACACTGACATCTGTGCTGTAACAGAGACCTGGTTCAAGGCGGCAGAAAGCACCCCTGCACTACCAGGCTATAACTCATTCCACACCTTTCAGCCCCAGAACTTAAACCGAAGCTGTGGTGTTTCCATATTCATAAAGGATGTACCCACCTCCAAACTGGTAGCCCAACATAACGCATCAGAGATACTTCAGGTGCAGCTAACATTGGGTAAGACAGCGATTCAGGTCATAGCCTGCTATAGGTCCTCAACCAAGTCCCAAGACTCACACTCCACGTTCCTAAGCACCCTGGAGAATATTAGGGTCCAACCTAACACTCTCATACTAGGTGACTTCAACTACCCCTCCATTAACTGGGAAAACTTCTCATGTACCAATACACTTGCCCAGTGTTTCCTGGAATTCATTAATTCAAATGCCCCCACTAGAGGTAGCAACATCCTTGACCTGGTCATTACTAACATGGGCGACCTTTGCACTACACCGATAGTCAACTCCTCCCTGGTTAGATCTGACCAGAAACTAATCACCTTGTACATCCACATCCCTCCCACCCACCCCCCCACCCCCGCAAAGGTAATCACTAACCATCATGAAAACTTCTCCAAAGCTAACTTTGGGCACCTAAAAACAGAGGTGGCTAACTTCACAGCACCCATGCAAATGGAAAATAGTTGCATGGCTGCTGAATCATACACCAATGCACTGTACAAACATGTACACAAATGCATGGATCTTGCCATACCCAACAGGACCAACATGCTCTCCTCCAAAAAAAAGGAAACCAATCTGGTGGTCTCCTGCGATATACAAACTCTACAACAGAAAGAAGAAACTGATGTGGAATAAGGTGAATTCCCAAGACTGGAAAAACTCCCTTATCAGCCTCAACAAAAAGTTGAGATCCCTCATCAAATCCTCTAAAGCTAGCTTTGAAAACAGAATTACAGCAGATAGTAAAGACGACCACAAGGCCTTCTATAGTTATGTAAAGAATCTCCACGGCAATACCCAGATTTGCTCTGAGCTACTGCACAATGGTACCTCCTATACCAACCAAAGTCTGGCATCAAAGTGGAATAAGTAAATAAAAAGATTTATTGAGAGAAAATTCAATACATGTGGCTGACCCAAAACAAACTGGTTTCAGCTCAAATGAACCTTCTTCAAATATTGCCAATATACTGGCCGACAGATTCAGTGCCAACTTTACCCCTCTCTCCCACAAAAGACCAATCACAATACCAGTAGATTGCCAAGCACCCAGTATTACTGCTGCACAGGTTAAAACAGCACTGTCCAAGGCCAAGAATACAGCTTCTATGGGACCTGACAATATCCCAGGCTGTGTTCTACATGAACTACAAAGCGAACTGGCACCTCACCTGTGTGCCCTGTTCAATCACAGCCTCACCTCAGGCTTTGTCCCTACCAAATGGTGCACTGCTATAGTTATCCCTCTCCACAAAAGAGGAGCAACTACAGATCCTGGGAACTATCACCCCATTAGCCTGACAAGTCTGATATGCAAAGCTATGGAACACATCATCATGGACCTAATAAACAATGATATAGGGAATCATCAAACTCTGGATCCCACACAGTTTGGTTTTGTGAAGGGTAGATCATGCCTGCTCTACTTGGTCGACTTCTTTGAGTCAGTCACCAGAGCTATGGATGAAGGCAAGGTGGTTCATACAGCCTACCTTGATCTGGAAAAGGCCTTTGATACCATTCCTCACTCAGAAATCATAGAAAAACTCACTAAGCTAGGCATCAACCCTTATATCACTAGGTGGGTTGCAAACTGGCTCACAGATAGAACCCACAGTGTCAAAGTAGATGACTCCAAGTCAGACTGCCGACCATCATGAGTGGAGTCCCACAGGGTTTGGTCATGGGTCCTCTCCTGTTTTGTATCTACTTCTCTGAAATCCAGATCAACACGAAGGGACTCTGACTGACAAAGTTTGCAGACGATTGCAAGTTGGGAGCTATTATTAACTCCCCAAGTGATGTTGACATCCTACAGAATGGCCTCATTGAGACCAACGACTGGTGTCAGAACCATGGCCTTAAGGTCAATGCCAAAAAATTTGTCATCATCCCCTTTGGGAAAAACCCAATTCCCATGAATTACCACATAAATGGTAGTCCACTGAACACAGAAGGTGTTATATGAGATCTGGGAACACAGGTTGACAGCAACCTCTCTTTTGATCACCACATTGCCACTGTGGTCAGAAAGTCCTTCTATGTGGCACATCTCATTACTAAGGGTTCTTCATCCAGAAAGAAAGAGGTCATTGTCTCCCTCTACTCTTCCCTCATCAGGCCAATCATCGAGTACAATGCCCCATTTGGCATGTACCTCACTAGACACCTGCAACAGCTGGGGAGACCGCAAAAGTACCTCACAAAGAAGATCCTAGGCCTTAAATACTTGTCCTATATGGACAGACTCAAAAAACTCCAACTATTCTCTGTCTCATATCGCCTACTTAGAGGCGATCTCTGCTTGACTTACAAAGCCATGTCTGTCCCAGCTCTGTTAAAAATGCTACATCTAAAGAAATCCCAATCCCTCCGCACCACAAGCTCCAGTGACCTCAACCTCTTTACCACAATCAACAGAATGTACTGGAGGGACAGGTTCATAACCCAGAGACTGCCCATGCTATGGAATAGACTTCCCATACATGTCAAGCAGAGCACCTCGCTGACTCTCTTCAAGAGAAATCTTGATGAGTGGATGGGAAATAGAAAATTCACCCTGGGGACAACTCCAGTGGCTCTAATCGACAAGGCACTGGGAACTAAGGTCAGGTGGCATGATGCCAGGATAATCCTATGGCTAGGCTTGTAAAGGCCCCAGGGCCATTAGCCTAGTATACACCTATGAACCTATGAACCTATAAACTAGAAGGAGGAGAAGGATACTTACCATGAGGTATTACTGCCACACCACCAATGCATTCTAGGATGTTTTGTCAGTGAGACATACACGTTAAGCTACTGGATCCACTGATATCAGGATACTCCTTTGCTATTCTACACCAGAATATCCAGATTTTTGGTATATTCCTCATAAAAAAATTGGTTTTCTGGCAAATCAATGGCAAATATTGAGAACTATAGTCAGAAAATAATGATAGACATTTGACCTTCAGACTTCATACCCTTTAGAAAATCCATGTTAATGAAAACCTTTTACTCTACCTATTTTCTAAGTTTGTAAGAGCAATAATTAGAAATTGTCCCTAGTTTTGGGCATTTGTTCTCCCCCATTATTTATGGCTTTGTCCAGATTCCTTGCTTTAAGAGGTTGAGAGGTATGTCTACACTTAAAATGATTAGAAGACAAAGTACAAGCTGTAGTTAGTGTTTCTTCATCCAAGGAGGATCCAGATGGATTGATAACAGCCCACTTGCTCCAAACTGATCATATCAGCTGCTAAGCGTTGTAATATTGTTAGCTATTTATGTACTATTTTCTAATTATTCATGACATATTCTGTTTTGTTTCTTTTTTTCTTTCTTTCAGACAACTTTTTGTTAAATATTTAGAGTCATACATTTATAGTTATTGGGTCATTCTAATGTGGCTGAGTTACTATTGATTCAAACTAATTTCATTTGTTTTATTTAGTCCACCAGCAAAGTTAATAACCATGTAATATTTATTTCACTTTTTAATTATGGGACTACATTATTTTACAGTAAATATTTTAATTGGTTAGCTTTCTTAGTCAATAGTCAACATAATGCATTCTACCTAATGTATATAAATAAAATATGTCATTTTTCATATGTTGATTACTGTTCCTTCATTTTGTCATTACCGTTTTTTAAAGCACCTTTACTGAATTATCAGTTGTGACATAGATAAACTTACAACTATATAAAAGGAAACAAACCATATCAACAAGTTCACATTTACAAACAGTATAAATCACATATATTCTTATATACAATATAATCAACCCACCATTACATAAATTGCTCACTTTCTGCCTTTTCTTTAACCTACTATTTCAAGTATGGTTGTTTTAGATTTTGATTTCCATTTTCTAGTAAATGCTTTTTTGACATGCACCAAAATTAAACTTAACAAGGCTTTACTGTGCTTAGGCAATTCAGGTCCCATATCCCAGCTCAAAAAAAAATGTCCTTAGTTACACTCTTTTCCTCATCCAGTAGTGAATTTTTAAAGTCTAACAACTCATTACACTCCAAAAACATATACTTCCAGATACCTCTTTCTTTCCCATCACACCTCCAACATTTGCCATCTACCTGAGGAAAAATTATTTGGAGTCTGTGTGGGATATAAAAGTACCTATGCAAATATTTCCAAACAAAAATCCTAAATCTTGTAGACTTTGTTGTATATTTAGGAGCCATGCATCTGCCCTCCCATTGTTTCTTTGTGAATTGCTTATCTAATCACTCTTCCCAATCTTTTCTGGCTGTCTCTGATTGCTTCCTATAGTTGTGCAATATTTTATATGCCCTGCAAATTATCCCATTTTAACAGCTGCTTCCCTTCTAGATTCAACTAAAAACTTAACCAGTACAGGTCTTTCACTTAGGATTTCCCTGTCCCTTTCTATTTGCCTGTATCTGATATCAATCCCTGATAGTGAAGCCAGCCTCTAGCCTGCAGTCCAAATGTCTTCTTGGCCTCTTCCCATTCTATTACCTTTCCCTCTCTAATTACTTGTTCAGAATACCTTAGTTCCTTTGCCAAATTATTTAAGTGAATTCCAGCTCCCTCTTATGTTCTCTCTCTACCCCTAATTGCAGACAACCCTTCAAAATAATTCACTGTCTCCATTCTCATGTTAGCTTAGTACTTAGTATGCTTTCTGCTACTTTATGAATAGAATATTCTATATGAATGTTGTTATTCTCCTTAAGGATCTACATCCAAAATCCCACTCTGTCCTTATTTCTAGAATTTCTTCCCTGCTTCATCATCATCACTTTCTACTTTGAACTATTGCAATCTGCTTGTGTTGTCTATATTATGTCTATATTATGTGATCAAAACCTTAAATTATCAAACACCTAAAGGTCGATCATGAAATATCGAACTTTTAACAGTAGAAAATGGCCGTTTCCACATAGGAAAACAATGCCATTGGCCAAATAAAAAAAAGTTTTCAAACAGAAATGAAGTGGGGGTCTTCGCCCCCACACCACCTGATATGGGGGGCTGTGCCCCTCACACCTCCCCTAACTAAATATACCAACTCCAAGATCCCTGTATAGCGGAGAAAGAACAAAATCCACGTAAAGGCCAAATGACTCATTTCCCTTTGTGGAAATGGCCATTCGCAATTTTCAGACTTCGACATTTAGTGAGCAACATTTAGGTGTTCAATATCCTAAAGTTTCGATCACGTAATAGGGAACCATGTATAAGAGCCTTAACTGTGAAGCTAAAATATCACTTTAAATCGGGTAATCCTAAACCATGTTGTTCTTTAAGAAGGATGAACATACCTCACCTGATTTTTGCCCTCTTCCTCTCCAAAATAAAATCCTTCAACTCTTTATTAATTACTATCTACAGCTTCCCCTCTGGTTGATAAAAATATGCCCAGACTGTATATAAAACTAAAGGGACTAAAAACATTTTTACTGCTTGTATCTTGCTATCCATGTCTATAGTCAAGAGCTTCCAGTTTCTCAGTTTTGTATTATTTTTGTTTAGTCTCTTCCCACATATCCTTAGCTGCCATAACAGAATCCTTCTAACCCATACCACTAAATACTTCCTTTTATCATGTTCTCATAAATATGGTATTGCTGAACCAATTCATGTGTAGGTACATAGTTTATAGCAATAGCCTTTGTTTTATCTTCATTAATTTTATAACCTTATAAACTTGGTTACCAAAAGATTTAGGTGGTACACCAAAATTTGTAATTAGAAAAGGTGCCGGTCTTAAAAATCTAATTGATCATCCTGCCACTAGAATGCCTGACTACACAGGCAATAGATAGGGAACATTTAAGTGTCAATGCTGTAATTATTGCACATATATTTTAGAGGGCAGACAGGTCCGATTCAACAATACATTGGTGGAACACAAGTTTAGATCTAATTGCAAAATGAAGGGTTTAGTTTACTTAGCTAAATGCCAGCAGTGTCAGTGTTTTCCTATTGGTAAAACATCTAGGAGTTTAAAAGACAGAATTTATGAGCATATGTATAATATAAAATAGGGAATGTCAACAATGCATTATCTAAGCACAATAAGGAGTTTCCTGGACATAATTGTCTGTTTTTCAGGATAGAAAAATTGGAAAAGAATCTCAGGGGTGGCCCTGGTGATTTATGGCTGGAATCATACCACTCAACTGTACCTCATTATGAGGAATGGTCCTTATTTGGGGTCTTAAAACATTCATGTTGGTCAAAGTTCCACATTGAAAGGATCTGTCACACATTCAGTGTTAGCAATTTTTAACTGATATCCATGGTAAGTAGAATTGAATCATACTAATTCATTAAAAAACGATTATATAATTAAAAATATCACATTTCAATCATTCTATGAGCTTCCTCAATGAAGTTGTTAGTAAGTTGTTAGTGAGTATTCCACATTTTGCCCATTTGTGTCACATTCTGCACATAGACCTGATTAAAAATAAACAAAACACTGATCACTTATATCAACACAAACAACAAAAGGCTGTAAAAAAATGGAAGAAGCTTTAAACAGATATTCAGATGATGTGATAAAGCTGCAAAAATCAGAGGTTGAAATGAAGAAAAGGCTGGATGAATATGAGACTGCTCAGGAAGAGATGTTTCAAAAAATAATAGAATTAGAGGACAGAACATGTAGGGAAAACCTGAGATTTTCAGCTATGCCAGAGAAGCTGGAAGGAACAGACTGAATTAATTTTATGAAAGTGGAAATAAGCAACTGGAGCAGTATTCCACACTAGGAGTTGTTAGCTGAAAGATCACACTGTGTGCATGCTCCAAACCTGGCTATGAGAAAGCAACCAAGACCTTTAATAGTAAAGATACAATCCTACCAGCAGAAGGAGTTGATTCTGACAAAACTGTGGCAGAAGTACAAACTACTAAAAGTGTTTGCAGAGAATGATTACTCATTGTACATCAGGCAGAAGAGGAGTAAATTCATTCCACTATTCAGGAAATGTCGAGATGCAGGTATGGGATTCAAACTGTTATACCCAGCTGTCTTCAAGGTATTCTTCCCTTGAGGGACAAAATAATTTTTTGATGAAGTACATGCTAAGGAGGAAATACAATAGTTTATCCAACAAAAGGTGAGGTATGAAACAGAAGGAGATTCTGCTTCTTGATCTTCTGGTAATAAAGACCACAGAGAGACTGTACCTGTGAAACATTTTCTACTGTTTCAATGGAAAATGTTGGAGAGAAGGAAGGAAGCATGAGAGTTGACTAGAAGAATCAAGAGTACATCGGAAATGAAGCAGAGACAGGACTTGTGATATGGAGATGAACAGTAATTAAACCAGTAACTTAATGTGGGATTACAGTGCAATAATTATATTTGTGAAATATGACAGAACAAGAATATCTGGAAATGTTGGACTTGTTCAGAATTTTTTGGATGTGTGAGGGACTGTAAAGTGTATGCCCTACTTCATGTCAATAATGTTCGGAAATATGCTTTGGGGAGGGGAAGAGAGGGGAAAAAGTTAACTGTAAGTAAAGAAAACATTGTTTTCTTAGTACTATTTTTGTGGTGTATGGTTTTCTTGGTGTGCTATAAAGTTAGGTTTTCTCAGTTATTTTTAAGTGTCATGGGGATTGTAAATAGGTGTCACTGTTCTTTTTTTTCTTTCTTTCTTCCTTCTCTCTTTCTTCTTGTTCATTTTTAAAAAATGTGGGCAACACAATATAAAAAAGCCTGATTAAAAGAGCATAACAAAATAAAAATGAATGTGCTTTTTCTTATTCTTGCATGGGGGAATGACTAGATTAATGACCTTAGATTGATTTAGTAACAGGTTTTAAGAGAAAGCAAGTAAAATGAGAAAGAATATTGAATATTATGAGGCTTTTATCTAGCAAATGAATGTATGCTTAGTACAGTTCCGTATCTGGCCCTCATGTCTCCATGGAAACAATCTGATAATGAGAAATAGTTTGTCTGGTTCTCATGTCTCCATGGAGACAGTCTAATAAAGAGAAGTTGGTTACAGTCTGGTGGAGAGTGATTGGCTGGGGGATAATGTTCTCTGAAAGCATTCAGGGGCTTCCCAGCTGGGAGAGCTATAAAGAAGACAAAACCAGTTAGCACTTAGTAGAAACAAAGGCTATACCATATGTCTTAGCATGGATGACCTTTCTTTTAGATTAACTCAAGTCTGTGAGTGTGGCTGTCAGTTTGGAACATTTGTTCCTATTAGGAGGATATAACCTTCAATATTTGAAGATGCACATACTTTTGTGTGTTAGTATTAAGTTAATAGGTTTTAGGGGGTATTGTTTTTTTTTTTTTTGTCTGAGAGCTATCAATAAAACAAAAAGTTATATAAGATGTGACATAGGCTCAAATGGCTATGACAAGAAACAACTATATAAAAGTTCAACCTGTCAAACAGTGTATGCATGTAACACAAAAGTTGGAAAGACACATTTAACAAAAAAGCTATTATACATAAAAGGAGGGAATAATAACTTTTTAAAACAGTGATGCTTCTTATAATGTCTTTAAATGTCAATGGTCTCACAGATAAATACAAAAAAGAAAGAACAGTGAACTACATTAAAAATGTAGGGTGCAAATAGCTATGTTACAGGAGACATACTTGGAAAGAACTGAACATGTGACTTGGATAAAGAAAGGTTTCAGGATGGTTATTCAGCAGAAAATCTGGGAAAAAGGAAACGAAAACTACTTATATTAAATGCAATGCATGCTCTAATAGTGATAGAAGAGGATAAAAATATAATAATGACAGATTTGTAGTGCTAAGGGGCTACTGGCAAGGGGGGAGGATTACACTGACATGTATTTATATTCCACCTAAAATTGCTATAATGGAGCTTAAGAAAATTCTGGGAGAAATAAGATTTCAGCAAGGAATATTAGTTATAGATGGTGACTGAAATTTGATTTGTAGCAGTGAAGATGTGTCTGAGGGACCCAGAAGGGAAAGTTTAACAAAGGAGGGTAGATTTTTGAAGAAATGTATGAATATGTTTGGCATGGAAGATACAAATTTACATATTATTCCCAAGATATAAAAAAAAACTGGGCTAGGCTAGAATGAATTTACATTTCACAGGAACATGTGCATTTAATTGAAGGTCTTGATATGTAAACAATAATTATTTTAGATCATGCACCAATAATAACTAAATAAAAACACAGGGTAATGAAATAAAAATGAGACACTGATGCTTTCCCACCTATCTGTTGAAAAGAGAGGAATTAAGGAATGGGTAGTGGAGATTATTCAGGAACTATTTGAGAGGATAGAAATTATTTCTGAAAATATAGATAAGGAGTGGGATAAAATTAAGGTGGAGTTTAAAAATGGTGTTGAAATAAAAGAAAGAAGTGGTTAAGAAGTGACAAAAATTATTTAGAGGCACTGACAAATGTTAAAGTACTGCAGAATAGGGGGAATCTCACAGAACAAGAAGAAGATCAACTGCAAAATGCTAAGCAGAGTATAATGGATTATCTCGATAATATACATGAGTTTAGAAATATTGCTGTTAAGCAACTGTTTTTTGATAATATCACTAGAGCACAAAAACTTTTAGCACAATGGCTTAGGCAACAGAAAGTCGAAAGGGCTGTCACCAAGCTTAGGGAGCCTATAGCAAGGTAAGTAAACAAGAGATCACATAGAGCTATTAGAAATATTTCAGAAATTCTATGAAAATCTGTATGAAGCAGAGAAATATGGAAATCAAGAAAAGATACAAATAGAAATGCTTATGGAAGAATTAAATATGCCAGGGTTAGAGGTAGATGAAGCTCAATTACTAACAGTTAGGACAGGAAATGAGATAAAAATTATGATGTATAACCAATCTACAGGAAAGTCCACAGGAATAAATGATATTCTGGTGGAAGCTTGGAAGCTAGGAGGGAAAAAAACTGATAAACATCTGGAAGGTTTTGTTTAACAGTATTTTAAGAAGAGGAGAAAGTATTTTAAGAGGAGGAGAAGTACCAACCTTCTGGAAGAAAGCAATGCTAGCTATAATACCTAAACAGGGTAAAGATCCATCAATTCCAGCTTCATATAGACCCATTTCAGTGCTAAACCATGATTATAAAGTGTTCATGTCTATAATGGGTAAAAGAATGTCAACAATAATGCCAAAATTGATAGATATGGATCAATGTGGTTTTGTGGAGGGGAGGCAGACATTTGACAGCATTAAGATGACACCGATGACCCAGAGGGAAACAGAATGTAAGAAAATAACATTGCTGTTGGTGGGTGTTGGTGCAGAGAAAGCATTTGACAGAGTAAACTGGGACATTATGAGCAGGACAATGGAAGCATTTGCATTTTCTGAAAATTTATAATGTTGATTAGGATGATATATGAGGGATCAGAGGTGAAAATTAAAGTGGGTGGGGTCCTCTCTGATAATTTCTGCTTCAGCTGAGGAACCAGCAGGGGTGTCCTCTTTCCGTTTTTATTTTTATTATATTTAGAACTATTGGCAAAGAAAATAAGGAACTCAGAAATTTAACGGTATAATTGGTATGGTAGTCATGAAAAGCTGGCTCTATTTGCAGATGATATTATTTTATACCTGACAAAACCAGAAAGATACATTACAGTGTTGTAGGACATTTTGATGCAGTTTAAAATCTTTTCAGGATACAAAATTAATGAAGAAAAAACAAAAGCAATAGCAGTAAATTATATACCCACACATGAACTTGTTCAGGAATATCCATATTTATGGGGGCATGACAAAATGAAGTATTTAGGAGTATGGATTAAAAATGATTCTGGTGTGGCAGGTAAGGATATGTGGGAAGAGACTAAACAAAAGATAATACAAAAACTGAGAAAATGGAAGCTTTGTTATATGGATATGGATAGTAAGATACAAACAATTAAAATGTTTTATTCCCATTAGTCTTATACACAGGTCAGGCATATTTTCTATCAACCAGAGGAGAGGTTGTGCATAGCAATTAATAAAGAAATGAAAGATTTATTCTGGAGGGGAATACGGCAAGAGTCAAATGGGATAAACTGATTCTTCCAGTATTACAGGGCGGATTGGGATTACCCAGTCTGAAGGGGTATTTCAACACTACACAGTTAAGGCTCATATACAGTACAAGTAGAAAACTATAATTCAAAGTGGAAAGGGATGATGATGAAATGGGAGAAGCTTAAGAAACAAGGAGAGACTGGGATTTTGGATGCAGGCCTTTAAGGAGAATAACAATAATCATGCAGAATATTATATCTGTATAGTAGCAGAAAGTATCCTAAGAACTAAGCCAACATGGGAAATGACTGCAATTAGGGATATAGACAATAGGCAAGAGAGGATTGGAATTTATTGGAGAAAACTGCTAAAGGAACCAAGGTACCGGGAGCAAATAACTAGAGAGGGAAAGATGATAGAATGTGAAGATGCCAATAATTTATTTGGCCTGCAGGTTACATATTGCCTTTCCTATCAAAGACTGATATCAGAGTACAGGCAAAGAGAAAGAAGTGGGAGGATCCTAAATGAAAGACCAGCAGCACTGGTAGAGTTTTTAGTAGAATATAAGAACAGAAGCAGCCATTAGAAAAGGAATAATTAGTAGAACATATAAAATATTTCATGATAACTATAAGAATCAATCAGAGGAGGTTAGAAAATATTGGAAAGAGAGATTGGATAAGCAATTCAGAAAAAAACTATGGGAGGATATATGTATGTCTCCCAAATATGATACAAAAATCTAGAAGATTTAGGATTTTTGCTTGGAAATGTTTACATAGATATTTTTATACCCCAAGCAGACTCCAGAGAATTTTTCCTCAGTAAGACAGCAAATGTTGAAGGTGTGATGGGGATGAAAGAGGTAATAGGGAACATGTTTTCTGGGAGTGCAGTGAGTTGGTGGACTTTAAGGAATCTTGCGGGATGCACTATCAGAGATGCTGAGTGGGCAGATTGGTGTGATGCAGGATATTATTTTTCTAAGCTAGAATACAGAATCTGAATTATTTAGACATTGTAAAGCTTTGCTTTGTCTAATTATGGTGGCTGCCAAAATGCAATTACTAGAAAATAGAAATCAAAATTTAAACCTACTATACTAGAAGTAATGAATATAGTAACATAAAACAACTGAAAGTGAAATCTTTAGAAAATAGTAGAAGCAAACTACATAAGAAAAAAAGGAAATTGTGGGAACAATACATACAGGGGAGGAATGAGGTGAAGGCAGGACTTAGATGAGCTATATAATGTTTGACTAAAATGATTGGGTCGATTATTAGTGATGTATAATGTTTGCAATGAGAAGTGTATCAGTATGGTTTGTGATGCAAAATGCTTGCAACAAGGATTGTGTCAGTGTGGTTTGTTTTCATTTATATAAATGTATGCTTCAGTATGTCATAAGTGATGGTTTAATAAAGATGTTTCTTGCTTTAAGAAAGGCAGGAATTGAATAATTTATGTAATGTTGCTTAGGTTATATAATGTATAGCAATATGTGAGAAGTATAATGTTTGTAAATGAGAACTTGTTAAACAGTTTGATTACTTTTATATAAACGTAAATTTGCCTGTGTCACAAGTGATAATTTAATAAAGATGTTTAAAAATTACTTCGATCCTCCAGGGAAAATATTCTAAAGACAGCTGGATACAGCAGCTTGAATCTCACACCTACATTAGAACATTCCCTGATTGCTGGAATAAATTTGTTACTCTTCTGCCTGATGTACAGTGAGTAATCATATTCCACAAACACACTACTGTCTCCAGCTTTTAATACTTTGCCTTTTTGCCACACTTTTGTCAGGAATAACTCTTTTGGGTGGTAGGATTGCAATTCTACTAATACAGGTCTTTTGCTGCTTTCTTATGGCCAGGTTTGGAGCCTAGACACAATGTGCTCTTACAATTAGATCCTGCTGTGGAATACCAGTCACATTGCTTATTTGTGCCATTATAAATTTAATACAATCTTTCCCTTCTAGTTTATCTGGCACAGCAGAAAATCTCATATTTTCCCCATGTGTTCTGTCCTTTAATTCTACCATTTTTTGAAACATCGCTTCTTGAGCAGTCTCATACTCAGCCAGCCTTTTTGTTATTTCGACCTCTGACTTTTGCAGTTTTATCAGTTCATCTGAATATCTGTTTAAAGCTTCTTCCATTTTTTTCCATCCCTTTATTATTTGAGTTGATATACTCCTTTAGTGTTGTGTTTATTTAATCAGGTCTCAGTACAGTTTACTTATTTATTTCCTCTAGATTACTGGAAGCCATGTTTTGCACCAAAGCTGGAGTTTGAACTGTTTTTTTGCTGAACAGCTGCAGGATTCTTTCCAGTTAGTGTTTTCTCTTCACTTTTTCTAGTTGATTTTATGTCAGGCTCTCTTAGCTTCTTATCTGCTGGCATCCAGGCAGTATACTTACTAGTCAGTAACTGAATTTAATAAACATAACAGAGGTCCTGGCCCTTGTCTTTCAATTTCTTTTTCACTGGGGAGCTGAAGTTAAGCTGTTGATTAGTGTGTAGCCATCTTGGACTCCTTTATCATTACTGTTAGATTGTTCAAGAGCCCCCATTAATAAATATATAAATATTAATAAATAGATATTACTTGTCATGAACAGAAAAACAGATGGGTTCACAATTACTGTGCAATTTATCTAATTATCAATCACATTTACTTCTTCTGTCGCCTTACTCTATCACAGATTAGTAAGGACAAGTTGTTACTTCTCTTGAAGTCCTTTCCAGATTCCGTGATTTTCAGGAAACTGACTAAGCACTAATAAACAGATAAACTGGCATGCACCTAATATCTGTGATCTTTCTTTTTTCACTAGTAGAACTAAATGTGACAGCAGAAAACTATTACTCTCAAGTAGCTGATTCCAGCAGTGGAAATGAAATGTCAGGAGTATAGCTTACCTCAGACATTAGTCCTACGCAGAATTTTAGCAGCACTGTCCAAATTATTTGGTATGTTTGCAAAACACTATTGAACTGGTTGGCTAAAGGAAGCAGCTCTATATTGTGCTCAATGGATTTGGTTTAGCTGAAGATGCCCACATTATGAATTATGCTAAACAGCTGTATTAGTCAGCTTGTAAAAAGTTCCTTCTTCAAGTAGCTAATCACGTAATGTTAAATATCTGTCTGCTTCAGATGAGATTTAAGGATCCAGTTACCGAAAGACTTCAGAAGTGATTGTGTTACAAGCAATATAATGGACTGTAGAGAGAAGCTAATGCTGGCCCCGCTAGTCCTTCATTCTTGTTCACTTTGGAGAGTCATAAACTATTATTTGGACATTAGCTATTGGTAAGTCTTGTTATATATTAGTGTGTTAAGAATCAAAAGCTTTGTAAGGTTGGTAAAGACCACTAACGATCCCCAATGAGCTGAAGCAGGCACACTGAGGTGGCACCTTTCTGGTACACACAGCAATCTGCAAGCTTGTCACAGACATTAGCACAGGATAGTGTACATTAATTGGGACAACTGCTCTTGCTGACATCATGTCCGTGCACAAGTTAATGTAGGAAATGCTCCCCTTCACCTAGGAGCATTTATTTATTTATTTAATATTTATTTGTCTTTGTTTACTAGGAAAGTCTGACTGGGTAATACCCATTTTCAGCAGAGATCTGGGAGAAAAGCTCCATTTGTTTACAGTGCATTATACTTAATTTCAGTTAAACACAGAGTAGTTACATTTCTAGTTACATTTATACATATACAGTAGTTACACTTATACATTCTAAGATTTTACAAAGTAGAAGTTCATAGGTTCATAGGTTCATACTAGGCTATCTGCCCTAGGGCATTTATAAGCCTAGCCAGAATGTGTTTGGCTTTCGCCACCCATTTTAAATTAATTTTGCTATGCCCTTTTTCGAGGTTAGTATACTGTGCCTCTGTCTAACAGTGACACAGAAGTGATACCCGGGTTAAACCTACGATCTCCCATCCACTCATCAAGATTCCTCTTGAAGAGAGTCAATGAGGGACTCCGCCTAACCTGGACTGGGATTTTATTCCAGAGTGAAGGGAGCCTCTGGGTTATGAATCTGTCCCTCCAGCATGTCCTATTTATTTCAGTGCTGAAGTTAAAGAGAAACCCCACATACAACTTAATGGATTGTACAGGCAGCAGTTATGTTTAGAATTGTTTTGTCATTTCAGTGAGAGGCTGAGACTATTCTGTTTAAGGAGAATATTTGTAGACTATTGTATGGTGAGCACAAAGTCTTAACCTAGTGATGAGCATGTGCAGGACCAGGATTGGTTAAGATGTTGTTTAAGCAGTGGTTTAAAACTACTGAGTTTGTCAGAGAGATTTATTTGTGTGGGAATACTATTCAGGAGTTTAGCAATGTATTGGGAGTAGAGCAAGTCTGGTGCAATATTATTTGACTTGTTTGTGAGTACTAAGCATTTTTTACTAGAATGGAGGTCCCTTGCTGGACAATAGGCTAGTGATAAAGTTTTGTAATGCAGGGCATTTTTCTGGATGATGAATGAGTTTGTGTGCTGTTTTAATTGTGAATATGTTAGACAGTTGTGCAGTTCAAGACAGTTAAATTGCTTTAGGCTAAGACAGCGGTGAGTCCTGTGAGGGAGACTGTGGCAAATTTAGCATTTTATTGTCACAGGAGGCAAGTTTCTTTCTTTGAGTATTGTTTAAGTTTGTTAGGATAGTAGCGGCATATCAGAGGATGGGCAGTAAGAAAATGGTGACTAGAGTTTTTCTTGCAGTATCTGTAAGGAATCCATTGATCTTATAAAGGGAGCCTAGTTTCTGATGTTTAGATTTAATGGTGTGCAATACATACTGATCAAATTTGAGATTGTCATCTATTATAATGCCGAGAAGTTTACTGTGAGTTACAGTTTCAATGGCAGTATTATCTGTTGACTTTATGGTAAAAGATTGCTTTTGATTTTGGCAACTTTTTGAGGTAAAAAACATTAACTTATTGTTTATCATATTAAGTAACAGATTTAGAGGGTGAAGTCCCCTGCATGTATTGGTGGGTATTTAGCCCCCTACATGAACATTTGTTCTATTTGAATTTAAATGGACTTAATGATACTGACATTTAAGACTGTGACGTGGAACTGCTGCCATACTTTTGAGTTAAACAGCCTAATAGGTGCAGTTGCTTCAGATGAAGTTGGAAAGCTGTTTGGCCAACCATAAACAGTGTTAACATTATATGATCACAGCAGAGATAGTCTGGGCCCAAGTCACTAAGACAATTTTCAAACTGGGTAAAATTAACACAAAAAGTCCATTTGTCAGGCAAGTCACCCAAGTGTCTGAATCTACTGTATGACCTTAGAAGAAAAAAGTAAGACAGAGATGTATTATTTAGATCCTAAGTATGTATTTCTTTTGTGGAACACAGTTAGGCAATATCACCTGTATGTAGTACTACATTATATAATACCTAAACAGAGGCAATGCATACTTCTTTGAAGGCAAGCATGTATGATAGGAAAAGAGCCATACCTCTCAACTTCTTATAGCAAGAAATCTGGACAAAGCCATACATAAAAGTAGGGTAAAAGCCCAAAAGGAGGGACAATTTTTAAATATTTTTCTTACAAACTTAGAAAGTTGATAAAATAACAGGTTTTGTTAACATGACTTTTCCGAAGGGCAGGATGTCTGAAACTCAAATCTCTGTTATTATTTTCTAACATGAATTTAATAATTTGCCACTAATTTGCCAGAAAACCACAATTTTATGAAAAACGGACCAAAAATATGAGGCAAAAATCTAAACATTCTGTGAAAATCTGTGCCGTTGAGAGGTATGAGGAGAGGGAATTATTTCAGTCTTGTCTCTGTTTAAATTATTATTGTGTGATACCATAACTGCGTACAGTAAGATTATTTCAGATAAATTGCTTCTTGTAAATAAGTTATTTTTCTTCTGATGAAAAAATAATGATCTTCCCAAGAATAGAAAGTTTTTTTGTTTTTTTTTGTAGAGCAATCCAGATTTAAGAGATAGAGAATATGGGACAGAAGTGGGCCAGCAACTTTTCCATTGTAAACACTGGCCTGTGACAACACATTGTGTCTTATTCCAAATCAAGAATCAGCTGAAGAGGTTTAACTATTGCATCCCTAAGCTTTCTATAAACTTCATGGTTTTAGTGAGATCATCAAAAGCATCAGTGTCCCTAGAGACTACAGAAGAGATTTACTTTCAATAAAATCTTACCCATACACAGTTACATAAAGATCATAGCATTAGTTTATCAAGTTACTCTGAATAAAGTGCCTGATACAATGCATCAAATTAAATTGCCTAGAAAAGGTGGCTTAAAGCATACATCATGTAGTTGTCTCAAGTACCAACTTTGATATCCCCTTCTAGCCACTATGTCTAAATCTTGTACCAGCAATAAATTTTAGTTATACATCAGCGTAAAAACATTCTTTTGTAGCAGCTTACAAAAGGCAGGTCATTCTTTCACTGTGGAAATGGCACAGTTTAGTTGTTTGATCAAATATCCATATGCAGGTGCATAATTTATAAAGCAGCACAGTGTACCTCATGCCTGATTTGCATTGTACTTTATATATATGTATATATATATATATATATATATATATATATATATATATATATATATATATATATATATATATATTATATATATAAATAGATAGATATGGGTCTACTTTTAAAGCTCAAAGTTTCAAAACTTCGAATTTCTGAATTTCTTTTGGTCAAGACTATAAGATTGAAGTTTTGAAACTTTGACACTTCAAAAAAAAATAAAATAAAACTTTTTTTTTTACATTCTTGCAGAGGGGCAAGCCCCCTCCTGCAGCCCCCACACCCCTGCTAATTAAATATACCAACTCCAAGATTGCACTTCAGCGAGGAAAATGAAAAATTTCCCGTTCTGCGCTATACGGCGATCTCCATTTAAACAGTTCAAAGTTTCAAAATTGCAAGACCATAAGAAATTCGAAGTTTTGAAACTTCAAGCTTTAAAAGTATATATATATATATATATATATATATATATATATATATATATATAAGTGTGTGTGTGTGTGTGTATGTGGTACTTATATGAGCAAAAGCTTTTTATTGATATAAAAAAAAAGTAAATGCTTGTATGAGCACACATTCTCTTTAATGGTAGCTTTGCTGTCAAACTTTTGAATGAGATCGTGTTGCAGCAGGAATCTGCCCTTATCCCACTGCTGTATGATCTTGAGTTGTGATATATAATTAGCAGTGGATGGGGGGGTGCAAGTTAATGTCCTTTCCACTTACGATGCTCATTTTGCCAGTTTAAGACAACATCAGAACAGTGGATGTTTTAACTTTCAGGGATTGGAGATAAAACCCATTTCAACAGAGTTTGTAAAGGATACAGTTATGTTTTGAAGACATGTTTTACCATTGCCACTTATTTTTGTTTCTTTACATTACTTAGTTGACAAATGCCCCAAGGCAGTTGCCAATATTGCGACCAGAGGGTCCACTGCTTGATGACGTCCATATATAGATCATTAAAGTTCTCTTTCCTGATTATATTTCTTTTCTGTGGTAGGTGCGCTATAGTTAAAATTCTCTTTCCTGATTATATTTCTTTTCTGTGGTAGGTGCGCTGTAGTTAAAATTCTCTTTCCTGATTATATTTCTTTTCTGTGGTAGGTGTGCTATAGTTAAAGTTCTCTTTCCTGATTATATTTCTTTTCTGTGGTAGGTGCGTTATATTCAAAGTTCTCTTTCCTGATTATATTTCTTTTCTGTGATAGGTGCAGTTTAGTTCTCTTTCCTGATTATATTTCTTTTCTGTGATAGGTGCATTATAGCCACCATTGAGGTTATCTTGGAGATATACTCTGTCCTGCTGAGCACTGCACACACCACCACTTCAATTGCCTGTTGAAGCGTGTACCCAGCATCTCCATAGCTTCACTTAGGACACTTTTTTACTTACACTGATTGATCCAGTGTTTTAGGAAGTACAGAAACTCACTTTTGGAATGCAAAGGTATTTATTTGTTTATTTACATTTTGTTGACAGGGTTGGAGCTGCTGGGCAAAGCTCATTTGCAAATGGGTGTAATACAGTAATAATCCTTAGAAAAAAAATCAAGAAGAAGCAGAAATAAGTAGTGCAGCAGAAAATGCAAGCACTGAGCAGTAAAAAGATAAAGTAAACAAAAGTAGTAGAAGTACAAAAAGTGAGTTTATTACAGATAAATAAGGATATTTGTAGAGGCAGAGTGGAAAAAAAGTAAACATTCAGAGGTTGATCAATTAGTGCATAGAAAAAAATGACAAATATGGTAGCCTACAAATAGGATGAGACAAGATGTTAGTTGGCAATTGTCATATTACCTCACATATTTTACAGGATAGTGTTGCTGTGAAGCTGGAGTTGCAAAATTGTTTAAAAGTGGTGGGGTTCTCGATTTTTCTTAAGTCCAAGGGGAGACTGTTCAGACTCAAGATATGAATGCACAAGTTGTCCCATCTCCAATTCTTGTACTAGTTTTGTGACTTGGTAAGATTTTTTTTTAATTAGATCTAAATTGTTCTGTTAATAGAGTGCTATTGCAGCAGAGAGTCTAAGGTGAGTACACTGTGCATGAAGAGGAAATGATTTTATCTTATTTTTGTAAAACATTTCAGGGAGGAGAGATTCAGAAAGGTTTGACGCTGTGTGGAAGCCTTATTTCAGAGGTTTACTGCAGGTGCGCCTTTTGATTTGTAGATGACTGCTATTACTGTTTTTCTCTTAGTAGGACCATAGTGCAGAGTGCAGTCGGCTCCCTATCGGCATTTAAAATGCTGCCTCCACACCCCCTCTGAACATATATATTGCCATACCTCAGAAAAAAGGAATATCCTGAAAAATGGCCATCTTGGACTTAACATATATAAGTCCATTTCTTCAGTCTGTCTCCTTCTTGCTCTAGCAGGTCTAACATTTGAAATTGTTACTTTGCAAGGGAAGCTAGAGGCCTCACTATGGAAGATGATTGCTAATATAGCAGTCCTGGGGAGTAGTTAATGCTAATTCAACATGTGCTGTCCCCAGAAATGTTTGTGGGTCTCAATTTACTCAAATCTCTGTATTGTCCGGCTCAGTAAAATGTTATTCTAGGAGGAAAAAGTGAATACCATCAAAAGGTAGTGTTCACCCACTGCCTTTGGATGAAAATAAGCATGCACATAATTTAACAAATCACACCACGCACTTGCTCGGAAGAAATGGTTGCAGCCATTTATTTATTATGGCAATCATATCAAATTGAGTATCAGATCAGCGTCATATCAGAAGTCATTGCCAGTCAGACCAAATCAATGTCAGCTAAGAATATTCAGATGTCACAAAAGGCAGAATTTGGAAAGACTAAGCGCTTTCACCCATAATCCTGTTGGGCTTCATCAGAGTCAATCACAATAAACCATTTAATCCTTATATACAAAGCTTGTTAATAGATTAATTAGTTGATTAGTTGATAGACATTAATATTCAGTTAGTACTACAAAGAATATTACAACCCTTAAAATGTTTCAACAGTTAAATATCAACCTAAAATTCATACAAAACTTAACCAAAACATTTTAATACCACCAGTAAAAGACCATATGACCTAGAAAAAAACACTGTGCATCTTAAAACCTGTTGTTAAAAACATTCCACTATATTTAAATATAGTCATTTGATGCTTACATCATAAAAAATACATATCTTAAATATGTAAAAGTGTTGTACAATACTATATTTATGTGTAGTGTGTCTATACACCTGTTACCATATGCAACCATTTCCAAATCAAATAAAATGTGATTTGTATTTTAAATAACTGGAAATGGAGATTTTGTCATTAATGCCTGGCACTCTGGTTGCATCAAGACGCAACTGCCAGAGGCATTCTCTAATTTCCATATCATCGTAAAAGTGTGATTAAAGGGCAGATGGTTCAATTGTCACACCTTGTGAGCAATGATGACACACTTATCAGAGGGAGATGTATAAATTAATAGGAATGTTTTTGGATAAAGGATATCCATTAAAATTGTTGATTACAGTTAAAAAAGAGGTGATGAAAAGGAGGTTGACATCATTTAAACCCATTTTGGTAGAAAACAGAGGGACCATAGATGTAAAGGAAAGAATAGAACCTTCTTATTCTAAAATGTTTGATTCAAGAGCCCTTGTCTTGAAATACAACTCACAGACATGTAATATTATTGAGATTATTGGGAAATCTTGGAATCTGGCATTTAATATGGATATGCAAAAAGAACTAGGTCAAACAACAAAAGTAATTTTTTTCAAGAGGCTCAAATATAAAGAACTTATTTGAAAAGCCGCAAAGTAGATTTACAAGTTCACAAATGTATAAATGTGGGTCATGCAGGTACTGTAGATACATCAATGATGGACCCTATGTGACAGTGAGGGGGTACAACAAGGCAATTTCATGCCCGGGTAAATGTAGTTGCAATACTAAAAAAGTGGTTTACCTTGCGACTTGCACAACATGTGCAGGATTTTACGTAGGGAAAACTATACGTAGAGTAAGGGAAAGGATAGCAGAATACCAGAGGGCTATTAAGAATAAGGATAATCATAACGCATTGTATTTACATTCCAAGAATTGTGTTAACTTTAAAAAGTTTATATTTTTTGTAATTGATAGGGTGATGATAAGTGAAAAAGGGGGTGATGATAACATCAGAGTTGAGTCTTTAGAATTTAAATGGCAGGTGATTTTTAGATGCAACAACTTACCCTGGACTCAACGACCATATTTCTATTAAGCCCATTTTGAAACAAAGGGCTATGGTTGTTTGAAGTAATTTTGCTTTGTTTTATTGGGAAAAAGCCAGTAACAATTTAAATAAAGGTTTCAACACTAATATGTGTATATTGAGTGTGTTCAAAGTGAGTGCATAGATGTTTTAATACATGCTTTTAAGCAAGTTTAGCATGCATGTTTTATGGTTCATTTGAAAGATATAATAGTATGTTTATTGGGATTGTTATTAATCAAGGAAGTTGATTGGTCAATGTGCATGTGGAATTTTGTATTTAAACAATGTGATTATGAGCTCCTTTTACTCTGAAGAAGCCATCAGTTGATGGTGAAAGCACTTAATATTTTGGAGCCTTATAGCTCTTCATTAAAACAGCTTGGTGCAGTCTGTGAATTTGTGTTTTTGTTTATTTTATTCTTATAAAATGCAAGAATTATTGTATGATTCCAGCACTTATACAAGAGTGTCCAAATTTGATGTTTACAAAGCATATGCCAAGATTGATCGGCAACTTCATGAATTTTTGTGTGACGGGATAATTTCAGAAGAAGAATATGGATATCTAACGGTGGATACCCAGGTTATACCGTCTATTTTCAGAATCCCCAAAATTCACAAAAATATGAATTGTCCACCTTTTAGACCAATTGTGGCTGCCATGGGTTTAAAAACTGAACCCCTTGCTTCATACATAGACATTACATGTAAGAAAGTGTTGGAGAAGTTTCCCTATATTTTAATAAAGATTCTTGGCATTGCTTAGACATTATGATGAATTTAAACATCAAGAAATAATTTTTGTTTGTGACCATAGATGTCATCAATTTATTCACAGTTATTCCCCATGAAACAGAACTGGAATATTTTGATAATATTTCAGCCAATAGTGGTGAACTACTTACATAACTTTTGGAAATGGTTTTATTTAACAACTTCTTACTGTTTGAAGGGGAACACTTTAGGCAGATCAATGGTGTTGCGATGGGTGCAAAATGTGCATCCATCTACGCTAACTTAGAATTAGCAGAGTGGGAGAGGCAGCACATTTTCACTTCTAAATGCATGTCCAACATCATAACTTATTTACGTTATTTGGATGACGTATTGATATAAAGGGACGGCACTAAGCAAGTGCTGGATGAATTTATAGATTTTTTCAACAATACAACACGTTTTCTTAAGTTTGCCAGTCATTATGATGAAGACAGAATTGAATTTTTAGACATTTGTTTGTATAAGGAAGGTGGCCAAATACCTTCCAACATTTATCGAAAGAAAACTTATAGTAAATCTTTTCTCCATTTTGATAGTTGCCATCCTTTTTCAGAAGAAAAACGTAATAAAAGGTCAGATGGTCCGCCTATCAAGTTTGGTTAGTCAAGATAAATTTTTCAGAAATTAATTGTCAAAATTAAAAGACATGTTCTAAAACAGAGGGTACCCCATTGACCTCTTGATAAAAATAAGTAAGGAAGTGCTTAAGAAAAGGGCTACTACATTTTGTCCAATTTTCTTGGACAAAACTAGAGAAGCTGGTCCAACAAATAAAAATACACATTTTGAACACAAAAAGGTAGCTAAGGGCACTATGATGGTGCTGCAGTACAATCATACAGCACCCAAAGTAAGGCACATTATACAAACAGCATGGGATAGTGAGTTTCCTGATGAAATGAAAGGAACATTGGGGTCTACTCCCATATTTGTTACTAGTAAAGGGGCAAATTTAAAGCAACTTTTAGAAAAAGGAGCTTACGATGTTGAATATAAGACATCTTGTATGAACAAATGTGCTTTTTGTAAGACCTGTAAATTTATTTATGATGGGCCAGATGTATACTTAAGTAGTTACAAGAAGTCCCTGAAATGTGCAGGACAATGTAGTTGTAACACTGACATAGAAGTGTACATTGCAACATGTTTATCATGTTCCGCATTTTATGTGGGAAAGACCACACGCAAATTCAGGTCAAGAATTTTGGAATGGTACTTACGTATTATCGCAACCAGATTTCCGTACTGCCATAGTTCATTATGTGTGTGCAGAAACAGGTCTCCTAACCCGAAAAGGAGTCTGTAAAGAAATAATCGTTAGTCTGTCACAGGGGGGAATGATCCAGGAAGAGGAGTAAGGGTGCAACTTTGTACTGTGGAGAGACGTACCTCTTTGCTCTTGTAACTGCCTGACAATCGCTGAATTCGATGTTATCGAAGGGAAAGCGAGTCAGGAAATACACCATGTAACTGTAGCACACATAATCTGTAAAGGACACATTTTGCATACTTAAAGAGAAACAAGTGCATGAAACATGGTAAACAGTGTTATTCAAAGTGTTGTGGATGCCTTGGATAAAACATGATGGACTGCTGGGCAGCTGTGGTTCAGACATGGTAAGGCAACGGAGTTAAAAACTGAGGTGAGCTATGATCAGAAGCGTACATAGCATTTTTAAAAAATGTAACTGTATTCTTTTTTCTTTCATGCTGTTAGCTGCAGCAGTACAGCAGTGATCCACATATACCCTTTTAGATCAGTGTGGAAGCACTCATCGTCTGTTTAACAGACTTGCTCAGACTCCTACAGTAATGGTTGCAAATCATTCTCTGGATACTGGTGTGAATGCTGCTGTAACATTGCTAACGGTGCCTCAAAAGCATCCAACAATAGTGAAGCAAACCTGTGTTTTCCACAGTATGGTATAACTTTTCCCATAATATGTCAATCCCAAAATTCGTCACACCAGTTTCATGCAGTCATTTCTGTTGAACTGTGTGAAATTCGCAACCACGAAAATCTGGTTGCGATAATACGCAAGTACCTTTGGAACATAGTAGGGACATTAAAAATAAATTGACAAGTGTATTATTTTTTCACAGTAGGGAATGCAAAGATTTTAAAAGGTTTTTATTCTTTGTAATTGATAAGATTCCAAAGAATGAAGGAGGTGGGGACACCAAGACAATACTGGAAATTAGAGAATGCCTTCGGCAGTTACGTCTTGATGCAACCAGAGTGCCAGGCATCAATGACAAAATCTCTATTTCCAGTTATTTAAAATACAAATCACATTTTATTTGATTTGGAAATGGTTGCATATGGTAACAGGTGTATAGACAACACTACACATAAATATAGTATTGTACAACACTTTTACATATTTAAGATATGTATTTTGTATGATGTTAGCATCAAATGATTATATTAAATATAGTGGAACATTTTTAACAACAGGTTTTAAGATGCACAGTGTTTTTTTCTAGATCATATGGTCT
Organism: Protopterus annectens; assembly: GCF_019279795.1. NCBI lineage: Eukaryota > Metazoa > Chordata > Ceratodontiformes > Protopteridae > Protopterus > Protopterus annectens. The sequence continues at coordinate 801,722,611 of NC_056725.1, forward strand.
TTTACTGGTGGTGTTAAAATGTTTGGTTAAGTTTTGTATGAATTTTAGGTTAGTATTTAACTGCTGAAACATTTTAAGGGTTATAATATTCTTTGTACTCTAACTGAATGTTAATGTCTATTAACTAATCAACTAATTAATCTATTAACAAGCTTTGTATATAAGGATTAAATGGTTTATTGTGATTGACTGATGAAGCCCAACAGAATTATGGGTGAAAGCACTTAGTCTGTTATGTGAATAAAGCTGTGTGCTCTCTGGCAAGCTGTGAATTTTATTTTTAACAGTTTACTACTTCTGGTTTGTGTTTGTGGCAGAATAGAATTTGGAAAGAGACAAAATCAACCAGGCAATAAAATACCATTGTAATTCCTATACTCAACCAGCACCAGTGGCTAGGGGATCACAGCTTAACACCAGCAGTCCTCTCTCACCATTCAGCTGTATAATCCCCCGGATTCTGCAAGCCCTGCACGGCATGCAGGACTAGTGCAGGAGCTCCAGCAGACAATATGTCTGCCGTGCAATCCAGGAATAACCTGTAGGGACGTGCACAAGCACCCCTGCACTAGTCCTGCATGGGACCAGCCCCTGTATGCAAATTACCCCATTTACAGGAGAAATCCATGCAAATGAGGTGAATTTGTGATCCAGGAAGCTGGAAACCGGCCGTGCAGGACTAGTGTAATCTGCAGAAATGTAGTAATGGAGTACATTTCTGCAAAGTACAAAATGGAGCCATGACAGCTCCAAATAAAGGGTGGATATCATGTAGAAAGCATGCCAATAGCCAACTATAAGGCCATTGGCATGGAAAACATTTGCAAAAATAAAAAAATCAACTTTTATTTATTTTTTTTAGCTCATCTCAGCTGTTTAAGCATAGGGCAGCGGTGCACAAATCGGATCGGGCAGAAAATAAGAAAAAAAAACCCCATAAAATAAGCATTCTAACCAAAATCAATATTTTGCCATTATACTCAATGGCAGGCAGAAGGCAACATGGCCAGTGAATAGCGGTTGCTAAAGGGAGAGGCTAAGTGTGGGACATGTAACTATGCATCAGTAGGCAATCCTGTGCAAATGAGGGGATGAATCCCAGATTTCCCCTGCATGCTAGTCAGCACCCAGCAGTGTAAGAGCGGGAATAGCTTGGTACAAGCCTAGGAGTTAGCTTACATCATGGGGGGGGGGGTGTCAGGCTTACTGTAAGTGGATTGGAGCCCTGTGGCTCGGGTTTGCTCTTAGCTTAGCAGAGCTAAGCAAGGGTGTGTGTCTGAGGCTGCCTAGCACTCTTTACATTTCCTAAATGGGTGTGCGCACCGTGCACCATGTTTTAAAGGAAAAAAAAAAGTAAACCAGGAAATAGCAGCTCTGTGTACATTTGAGCACTGTGTTTGTGCGGCACGCCTCCTGGCTTAAACAGGAAGGTAATGGGAAGGGAAAACAGCAGTAGGAAGGTAATCAAGGAGAACTAGCATAGTTGGCAGGTGAAATGTATCAGAATCAGCCAATTACACAGGCATCAGGCCATCCCAGCCCAGAACACTACTATAAACTATGCAAACACCTTTCCCAGTGCTTTTCCCCATACTCTACACCACCGGTGTATACAAATGGGGAACTTTAAACAAACAAAACAACAAAATGATAGGGGCTGCAATAGCTATCATACAACAACATGTGGAAGAGGCTGAGGATGGTGAGGATGGGAATGCTGTCGGCCAACTGTGAGGAGACGGAGGCGAGTGTACAGACCCAGGGTAACCTACCAGGGGCTACATGAGCTGGAGATAGTGGAGCACTATAGGGTGGACAGGGACCTCCTACAACAAATTGCTGAGCTGTGCCGGCCTCGCCTGACACACAGAACTAACAGAGGGGAACCCATCCCATTGGATACCAAGGTATGTATAGGCCTAAGAATACTAACTACAGGTACCTTCCAAAAGCCAACTAGGGATATGATGGGGATCTCACAGGCATCAGCGTCCAGGGTACTCCACCAGTTCCTGGATGCCATGTCAGCACATGCAGGTGAGCATGTATATTTCCCCAACACCCATGAGGCATTGGCCAGCAATATGCATCTCTTTCACCAAATAGCAGAATACCCTGAGGTAGTGGGTGCTATAGACTGCACGTGCATATGCATCAAAGCACCACCAAGTGAGCAGGGTAGGGTCTACATCAACTGCAAGGGCTTCCCCTCCATCAACTGCCAGGTCGTGTGAGATGCCCAGGGCATAATAATGAATGTGTGTGTTGGCTGCCCTGCAAGCTATCATGATTCCCACATCTGATGCAGCTGTACCAGATATTTGCCAATGGGGACATCCCTTACGGTCACCTAGTGGGGGATGCTGGTTACGCACTGGAGCCGCGGCTGATGACACCAATCAGAAATGCACACACACACAAACAAGAACTCCATAATGAGGCAGAAGCACAAACCAGAATTATAATAGTGCATGTGTTTGGGATGCTCAAGTCACGGTTCCGGTGCCTGGACACATCCGGTGGATCCTTGCAGTACTCACCAGCTACATGTACCCAAATTGTCATCGTATGTGCCATGCTCCACAATATGATCCTGCGGAAACAGCTGCAGCAGGAACAGCACGGGGCAGAGCCACACAGCCCCCCACCATTGCCAAGGCCTGCACAGGCACAGAGTGACTCAGATGAGGAACAACCTGAGCCTGCCCCAGTAGGCAGAAGGAGGCATGCCCAGTATGCCCTGGCCTTGGCAAAGAGGCAATGCATAGCACATACACTGACACAGTAGGGACCCAGGGAATGACACCTCTCTCTGACTCGCACATACAGTAAAAGGGATGCCAAACATGACACTACCTGTGCTCAACCATGTGCAGGGAGTGTACTATGTGCCTCCGACATAGGCAGCCCTTCAGCACCACCCTCAATACTGGCATACCCACAAGGTAAGTCACTCAACCTACCTACTGCCGAATGTAGTATTATGTGTTGTTACTTGTATCTATGGTATGGATGTGAGCATGCAAGGCAATCGGGTGGCTAAATGTGATGCCAGCAGATAGTAGACACCCATAGTTGCAGCATGAGATCTGTAACAAATACAGGTGTTACCATAGTAGCCAGTACTACACATGGTAACAAAACCCACTGCAGGAAATGTGCTGGGCCACATGTGTGTCCACATGACACACACATGCCTGTCAGGGAGGTTCACATACCCAACAACAGTCACAGCCAGCAGGACAGGTGTAGACAAACACAAGCAAAGGCTGTGCTAAGGCCACTTAATGATGCCTATGGGTAACCTCCCCCCCCCCCAGTCCTACACAGACAGACTACATCAGGTCAGGCAGTGGGATGTTAGTTCTGAAGGGTAGGAAGTCAGAAACTAATATGTAGGTCAATGAAATGTAGGACCTGTAGTACACTGACATGCCTCTAGTCAGCTTGATAGGTTAAAAAACATAATTAAATGGAGTACCTGACATACCAGTACAGTCATAGCAAATGTGTACATGTGTCAGGTGTGCTCCCCCAATCCTGTGTAGCAATGTAGAAACAGTCAAGTGTGCCCCCCATATCCTATGTAGACAGTAATAACAGTCAGGTGGGCACCCCCAATCCTATGTAGACATGTAGTAACAATCAGGTGGGCCCCCCCAATCCCATGTAGACATGTAGCAACAGTCAGGTATGCCCCCCCGACACTACTTAGACATATATTAACATCAGGTGTGCCCCCCCAATCCTATGTAGAAATGTAGTACCAGTCTGGTGTGCCCCCCAGTCCGATGTACACATGTTGTAAGAGTCGGGTGCCCTCCCAATCCTATGTAGAAATGTAGTAACAGTCAGATGTGCCCCCCAATCCTGTGTAGCAATGTCAAAACAGTCAGGTGTGCCCCCCCATATCCTGTGTAGACATGTAGTAACAGTCAGATGTGCCCCCCCCAATCCTATGTAGAAATGTAGTAACATGTATGTGTAGGTATGATACCAGTGGAGCACAGATGCCCAGAGATGACAAGGTAGCAGGATAGATTGAAACATTTGCACAATATGCAGGTATGTGTGTGTTAGGTTGGTATGTGTTTCATATTGTGTGAGAGAGGTCACTATGTATGCATGTTGAGGTATGACCTGGTGGCCATTGCCCACTACTGCTGATGACAGGGCCAAGTCCTCACAACTGCAGTGCCAAAGACAAGTCCCACCAGTATAACACATGCTAGCAGTAAGCCATTGTAAATGTATGGTGGTAATATGTGTCACCATCTGAAAGATTGACATGGCATGGCTGTTGGGCTAGATATACAAGCAGTACACAAGGGAGTGTACCCCAGACATACAGTATATAATGTGTAACTGTGAAATGGACACACCCTTGGAATTGTACATACAGGTATGCATCACATTATCTGGGCCTGTAGTAGGGGATACCGGTGTTGTCTGCCCGAACACTTGCAGATCACAAAAGTGGTTGGACTGATGTATTGGGAAACAGCTGATGTACCTGCACATGCCAGCATAACTGGAATGCCCCATGCATATCTGTGCATCAGATGCAAGTAGTGTCCATAGCACACATGTGCCCAGCTCACCCAAACACCACCCACAAGTACCTCTCTGGTCATATCCTGCTGTGGGGAATGGGTACAATATGACTCCTCCTGTATATGGCAATAGCAAAAGAATGCAGCATGCAGTGCAGGTGTCTCATGCAGGTGTGTCCATAGCCATAGTTAGCACCCTGCCAGCATCCACACCACCTTATCAAGACTGATAGAAAGTATTGGCGTGAACACCTAGCACACCTACCCTGTCACCCCAGGGGAATATACTGTATGGTGGTCTGAGACTGTAGGACTGACAGAATGCAACAGCCTACCACAGCTGGCCCGCATCACCACCAAATGGCCTACAGGCCTTTTCCAAAGGCCTGTGTCTCACACGTACTGCCAATGCATGTTATGTCATGGACACCCAAATGACAACATAGCACCCTCCACATAAGCCATATGCAAGGCCATGTGGACAAACCACAGTAACATGTCCACCATGTCCAACTACATGAACTGTGGACCAACACCAAAACACAGCTGTGATGAGGTGATAACCTTAGGAAACTTATTAGAGAATGTATGCATAATGTATGGCAGAGGATAGAATAATAGAGGGGGGTTGGGAGCATGGGCAGCATGGAATGTGCAAGGTCCAACACACAGCTGTGTGCACACACTATCCCTGGCTGCAAACACATAAATGGGTGGCTACAAACCTGCCCATACACCACAACAGGGGTAATGTCCTGAGTCATGGCCCCTGCCTCTGGGTAACCTGTGTGAATCTGTACAGCTGTGAGGTATTGCCACAACAAGATAAGGCCATACTGTCATGTCGATGGATATACAAGTATGGGATCCTCTGCCAGCACTGTACCAATGTGCTGAACCAGATACACAGACCCAGCAGCAAGTGTCTGCAGCTCCCCCTCCAGAATGGCATAACTTACCATGAATATGTAGGCGTCTGCCCACAATACCGGACACAGCTGCATTCACCCTTGTTCCCCAGGACATCACTGTGAGCAAGAATGTCCAGCTGACAGTACTTGAGGACATAAAACATCACAGTGTATAACAGTACACGTCTGAATATCTCTACTAACACCAGTACCATGTAGCTGAAGCAGCACAGACACAATCACCTACAATACACACTATCCCTTGCACAGTTTGTCCCCATATTGCCAAATGATCTACAGATACCCTGCAGAAACAGTTTGCTGCCTGTAGGTGCACAACACAAAGGCCTGCACTGGAGTACAAACTACCTGGAATGGATCCACACATTCAATACAGAAGGTCATACTGGGCATGCTCACACACTTAAACAAATGAAGCCCATGTCTGAAAACAACAGTGGACCATACATATCTGACTGTTGAAGATGTTAGTGCATACACTCCTCAGTATGCAGCAGTCATGCTTTGCACACACATTGGATAGGAATACAGACATATATATCCAAGGGCAACGCACTATAATAAGCCAAGACATACATGGATGTGTGGAAGAGAGTGACTGTGACAAAGAGCCATCGATCATGAGGCCTATCCCACCCAGCACACAGCCAAATGGCTACAACCACATGATGTGTAAATGTCACTCACTGTAGAAATTAGTCACTGGTATCTGTCAGCATTACAGACTATGTCGTGCAAGTGCTAGCTGTGCAACATGACTGTACAAGGCAGTAGTCATCTAGCACCTGTATACACGTACCTGCAGAATATAACCCTGCGTGTGCCTGCATGTGGTGTGTCAACCTCTAGATGAATAGTTTATGGCCCATGCACACACACTGCCCTCCCCATAGCCCTACAATGACAAGCCTGCTGATGTCATCCACTTTGAAATACACCTTTGGGAATGAAGTAGCCCAGTAATCTCTGTGGTGCGTCCTAATATTGCGTAATGCTATAGTATGATAAACTAGTTAGGTAGGCATTCTAATCCCAGACATGGCAACTGTGTGTGTGTGTGTGTGTGTGTGTGTGTGTGTGTGTGTGTGTGTGTGTGTGTGTGTGTGTGTGTGTGTTTGTGTGTCTGTCTCTGTGTAGGGAGCAATGCTTTTTATGCTAGTCATGCTCACTACAATTCAAATGTCCTACATTGGCAAGGCTGCTGATGTCATTCACTGTGAAATATACCCTTGGGAAAGGTGTAGCCCAGTAATCTCAGTGGCACGTCCTATAGCTGGGTAATGCTGTAGTGTGATAACCTAGTTAGGTAGTTCTAACCCCAGACATGGCAACTGTGTGTGTGTGTGTGTGTGTGTGTGTGTGTGTGTGTGTGTGTGTGTGTGTGTGTGTGTGTCTGTCTCTGTGTAGGGAGCAATGCTTTTTAGGCTAGTCACGCTCACTACAATTCAAATGTCCTACTTTGGCAAGGCTGCTGATGTCATTCATTGTGAAATACACCTATGGGAAAAGTGTAGCCCAGTAATCTCTGTGGTGCGTCCTATAACTGCGCACTACTGTAGTGTGATAAACTAGTTAGATAGGAATTCTAATCCCAGACATGGCAACTCTGTGTGTGTGTGTGTGTGTGTGTGTGTGTGTGTGTGTGTGTGTGTGTCTGTGTAGGGAGCAATGCCTTTTAGGCTAGTCACACTCACTACAATTCAAATATCCTACTTTGGCAAGGCTGCTGATGTCATTCACTGTAAAATACACCTTTGAGAAAGATGTAACCCAGTAATCTCCGTGGCATGTCTTATAACAGCGTAATGCTGTAGTGTGATGTAGTACTCTGGTAGGGGTTCTATTCCCAAACATGGCAAGTGTGGATCATTGTGTGTGTGTTTCTATGTCTGTGTAGGGAACAATGCTTTTTAGGCTAGTCACACTCACTATAGATCAAATGCCCTACTTTGACAAGGCTGCTGATGTAATTCACTGTGAAATACACCTTTGGGGAAGGAGTACACCAGTAATCTCCATGGCATGTCATATAACTGTGCAGTGCTGTAGTGTAATAAACTAAACACACACACACATATTCTCAGAGTCATTACAAACAAATACACACTGGCACACTCACACATATACACACACACAGACACACACACACAAACCCACACATAAGTATGAGTTTTAATCCCACACATGGCAGGTGTGTGTCTGTGTTGATAATTCATATCCTGTGTCGAGGTGGCTGTGAGTGTATAACAACTGGATTCATTGTGGGTGGGTTTTGCAAATTTCTTATATGTTGGCTCTATTATATGTCACAATGTCCACCGTACAAGGATAACAGATGTGAAATAGCCGAGATGCTGGGGTGCATCTCCATACCCCTACATGTGACATCAAGGCCTGGCGAACAAAGTTATCAACCCTTATATTACTCAAAGAACACTCTCAACCCATGTCTCATACACAAACACACTTGCCTAGGTAACAACCGCTATGGTGGTAGTACCCTGCATATTGCCCACAAATAGTAATCATGGTGTGATTGCAGTGGACTACAGAGAGCATGGCACCCTGTCCATCAGTACAATAGGCACGTACATGCAGACTGTGCACCTTCACTATGTTCCCCACTGGACACCTGCATCACCTGTGGTGCCATCAAATGTGACCCACAAAGGACATACCATGTCTTAAACACATGCCCTGTATGGACAGATGCCACTGACACCAAGGAATACCTGTATCATGCTATCAATGTAGGTGCAGGGTCAACCTGCTGTCCATTACCTGTTCCCACCACATGAGGCCAGGACTGGCACATCTGATGATAGCAATCTGTGTACACAACATGGGCCAGATACCTCAGGTACAGTTTCACGTGTCACTGTACATGCATGTGGGACGTGTGCATATCCCAGACATCATCCATGTCATGGACTATAGAACACATACATGGCAAGCAATGCACAACAATGGCCACACACAATAGTTACCCAGGTGACTGGATAGTGAATACAATACCCACCTGTGTGGGCCAATCCAGACACTACACCCCTGAGCCACACTGCAGACCATTGTCATGTGGCCTGATGCCAAGGTATACCCATCACCTAGCCTTGTATAGCCTTCTGGAACAGTCAGCCACTACACGCCCATGAAACAATGCACCCATGCATGTCAGTACTGGCACCCTGTGTCTGTGTATGTGGTGTACGATGCTTGTGACCACATTCACACTCACTACAACCCCCCATTGACATACTGAATCATGCTGTCTGATGTCAGACCTCCACATACCCTTTACCCATATAACCTCTGGATAAACTCTGTGGTGCATGTGATACCTGCACAGTACTGTATTGTGGCAAACTAACTAGTGAGGAGGTGTATTCCTGACCCTGCTAGTGTATCAATGTGTGTGGTTCCCCTGAGAGAGTGTGGCTGTGTTGATGCTGACACCTGTTCATGCAGACAGGCATGTGTTCTACACCTACCGTATCACTACCATATCACTGTTGCAGATGTCACTCACCATCACATATATGTTTGGAGAGCTCCTTAACATGTAAGCTATGTGGTGCATCCAATAACTGCATAGACATGTTATCACAATACATAGTCAGTCAGGTTTGATACCCTGTACTGGTAGGTGTGTGACACAAACATGCTTAGGTTTTGCTCTCACACCCCCCCAACCTATCTTTGTCTCTGTCTGCCTCTCTCACTCCCTCTGTGGTGGATGTGGAGATGTAGACCTGCTTTGCTTAAGCAGCAGCATGTGTTTTGTAAGTGATGCTCAGCTGATAGCCTCTGCACGAATTGCAGCCCTCCTATAGCTGATTGCATGTGAAACAGCTGTGGTAACATTCCCATAGCCAATTGCATGGAAACACACTCCAAAAATCTAGGAACATCATGCTGGTGTTGGGCCTTTTCATTCACTGTGAGCAGGGCCTAGATCTGTTGTTTGGCAAACAGCATCACAGATGGATTGGGGATTTACCTCTAACAACATACACTGTGGAAACAGGCCAACACACAGGAGGGGGATGTGCCTGACATGACTACAGAATGTAAGTGTCGCTATTCTGCATTTGGAGTAATGTTGATTTAGCAGGGTATGTGTGGATATGGCTGGTCTACATGTTGTAAGACCTGTCATGACAGTGGTGTGTTTCTGAGGAAACCCCCATCTGTAGGGTCATCTGCAGACTGGGCAGTGTGTGGTGCCTTTTGTTTATTGTGTTACTCACAGAGCACCTATCTGTGAACTGCAGAAGCATAGTGTGAGGATTGCAGACAGTGCATGGTGACAGACATGAGAGTTACTGACTTCATATCTCTTGTAGGACATATGTCACAACAAACCCTGTTACAACAGTAACCGTATGAGGTTATCACAGCAACATGTCAATATTGGCCATGTGTTTGTGTCTCCAGCCACAACTCTGTCAACCTGTTTACATATGTCATGCAGTAAGAGGTGCATATGTTCTGTCCATCATAATATGTTGACATCATATCTGATAACAAGTCAGTGAGATATCAGACTGCGACACATGTTATGTATAGTAGGGGTTATTTCTGAGGACATAGCCTGGGCATTCTCTGGTTGTGTGTACAGTACTGAGGTCTGTGTACTTATGGTGATTGTCGACAGTGTGTGTATTGTGAATATGTACCTTGGCCTGTATACAGACTGTGGTAGATGTCATTGTTTTTGGTCATGTTCTATCTGATGTTACATGCTGCTCCACTGTATGTTACCCTATCGGCTTACATGTTTGTAGAGCCAAACACACATATGTCCTATACCACAGATAGGCATCAGACCATACTGTGTAGTGGCCTAGTATATGTAGGTTTAGTGTGTGAGTGGCACATATGAGGATGGTGTTGATCAGATAGTCCATATACTGTAATATTATGCTAGCTACCATATGTAGCTGTGGCTGTGTTCACATTGGTTGTGGTTATGCACTTTCACACAGGTGTCTGTTACTCTGTGCTGTGACATGTCTGTAGAGCCTGATATATATGCAAGTACATGTGTATTCCCCCATAAGAAATGTAGGCCAGTGTTGTGGCAGTCTGCCTGTAGCCTGTACAGTGCTTTATTACATGCCTAGCAGCTTAGTGTACTTACCCAGTGTGATGTTATGTCCAGATACTTGCCAGATGTACTGCTGAGAGGACACCATAACAGCTGTGTATGTTAAACAAAGTGGTGGGATGCTGTACAGATGTATGTCACTAACTAGTGGGTAGTATGTGGCCATGGCACCTCTTTACCAGCATAACCTATGGGGGCAAATATATACCAGTGTTTGCATGATATACCCGTCTACATGGCTGTTAACATCCATATTGTCAGGCTTGGTCCACATGTCTTGCACTAAGGGGTTTTGTGTATACCTCTGGACTGACAAGAGTGTGTCAGACTGTCCACATTTATTGGCCATATCTCTGCTGTAGTCCACAGGATCATTACTGTGCTAGCAGTGGTACTGTACTATGATGTCCTTAGGATGTCTGTGGCCAATGGCGCACATGTTAAAAGCAGATGTGACCTCCCACACACATGTCTGTGAAGACAACCCCTATCACAGTAGCAATAGTCGACATATATACCTGCAATACATAACTGACATCCCCTTGCACTAAGAGGTTGAGACTACTGGGGCTGAGGTAGGGCTCCACTCCATGTTCAGGACATATGGTGAACATATATATACTTTTCCATATATCTGTATAAATATATACACATATACATATCAACATACATAGATGGATATGTATATGTACATATATATATATATATATATATATATATATACATATAAACACTCAGATATATGTATATACAGAGCAATATATGGCTACACATATACAGATAGAGATACATATGCACATATACTTATGGATATCTACATATATATTGACAGTAATATGTATATCTGAATAGATCTGTATGTACATATAGTTATAGATATCTACATATATATCTACATAAATAGGCATATCTGTACACGTAGGCTGTGCATACATATATACTATATATGCATATATGTAGATATACATATATATATATATATATATATATATATGTGTGTGTGTGTGTGTGTGTGTGTATACATACGAAGAGATGTACACATGGACATATATATGTTGCACTATACAGATGTGTATACAGACATATGTATGAATATACATGTGTATGTATATGTAGACATATATCAACCAATTATATATATATATATATCCATATTCCTGTCAGGTGTAAGCCTCAAGGTTGTGTATACACTCCCAGATGTATCTCACTGTATGTATCTGCTATATGTACATTATGATAAAACAACATATGTGATGCAACAGTCATATTAATAACAAGTACTACACAATTGTAAAAGTAAAGGCAATTGTTCAATACTAACCAATATGTGTATTGACAGATATATTGGAAAAGAAACAGCTGTCTTCACAGGGGTCATGGCGTAGTGGTAAAGTGTTGTGACTTTAGTGTAGAGGGTCCTGGGTTCAAGACCTGCAAGGGCTGTTCATTTTGTTGCTGGGTAGAACAAGGGCTGCTGGATACAGAGTGGTTAAGGCAGTTCTGAGCAGCTTTAAGTGCGTTTGTGCTGGTTTGAGTGAAGCTAAGTGGTGCTAAGCTACAGGTATACATATGGGCACTTACACAGTGTAGGCTTCGCTTACCAGTGTGCAAATCAGCTTAGCTGTTATATTGCACAATGTTGATGCCTGCTAAGCATAGCTTAGCCCTGGTAACCAGTTCACACCACCCAGTCTGATAGCATAGCAGGGTAATGATATCTGTAATCAGTGTATATAATGCCATGTACAATACAGGCACCTATGTGCTGTCATTACAATAGCAAGGGGTGTGAGTGTCATGTGTGGGACACAGACGTATATGAGGCCTGTACAGCACTGTTATCCATGTGACTGTGTTACATACAGGGGTAGTAGCCCAGGGTATGTGCTGTCACACTGGCATGTTGTGTATCATGGTGGTACTACTGTTGACAGTGCCTACCCAGGCAAGAGTAGAGTGCTAAATGTAGTACTGACAACAGGCACACCTGCAGGCATAGCTGGATTCTGAGGCCTCCATGCTGTATCCCTGGTGTGTCAGCTGTGTCACAGTATATAACCCCTACTGGGTAATGATCCGACATGTGGAATATACATGTGTATGTACGTGGTTTTCAAATGAGAGATTGCTATCAACTTGGGTCCCAAGGTTCCTAATTACTTCTTCCGTACTTAATGGATTACCACCTATGTGGTAATTTATGGGCACTTTGTTTTTGCCAAAGGGGATGACTATACACTTTTTGGCGTTTAGCTTGAGGCCATGGCTCTAGCACCAGTTGTCTGTATCTATGAGGCCCTTTTGTAGGATGCTTGTGTCAGCTGGAGAGTCGATTATGGCACCTAGTTTGCAGTCATCTGCAAACTTGGTCAGCCACAGTCCTTCCATGTTGGCCTGTACCTCCAAGAAATATATACCAAACAAGAGAGGTCCCAGGACTGAGCCTTGTGGGACGCCACTTGTAACTGGTTTGGAGTCTGACATGGCTCCAGCAATTCTAACCATGTGGGTTCTGTCCTTGAGCCAGTTTGCAACTCATCTAGTAACATAGGGGTTTATATTTAAGCTGGTGAGCTTATCTATAATGCCCGAGTGGTGTATTGTATCGAAGGCTTTTGCGAGGTCCAGGTAGGCTGTGTGGACCACCTTCCCCTCGTCAATGGCCTTGGTGACTGTTTCAAAGAAATCAACCAGGTTTAAGAGGCAGGATCTGCCCTTAACAAAGCCAAACTGGGTAGGATCCAGTGTCTGTAGGTCCCCAATATCTTTATTTATGAGGTCCATGATGATCCTTTCCATAGCTTTGCAGACCAAGCTAGTCAGGCTTATGGGGCGATAGTTTCCAGGATCCGTTGAGGCACCACCTTTGTGGAGAGGGACCACTGTTGCTGTATGCCACTCTTTGGGTACATATCCTGTAGTAAGGCTGAGATTGAACAGTAGTTTATGTTTGGGTTTAGCGCTTCTTGGAGTTCATGTAGGACGCAGCCCGGGACACTGTCTGGTCCCATTGATGCTGTGTTTTTTGTTTTGGAGAGGGTGGCTCTTACCTGAGCATCTGAGATGTCAGGGGGGCAGCACTCTGCTGGGATAGATATTTGCCCTTTTGGTGGGGAGGGGGAGGAGAAGTTTGCACTGAACCTGTCAGCTAGGATGTTGGCAATGTCTGTGGGTTCGGTGTATTTTTTGTCATTTTGGACTAATTCTGAGCATATCTGGGAATTTCCACCCAGGTTCCTAACATAATTAAAGAAAGCCTTGTGATTATCCTTAGTGTCCTGTGCAATTTTTCTCTCGAAGCTGGCCTTAGACGATTTTATGAGTGCCCGTAGTTTTTTGCTAATACTGATCAGAGATGCCTGCCCTTTTTGGGATTTTGCTCTATCATGTAGTAGCTTCCTCCTTCTATTGTATAGTTTGTTTATGGCTGGGGTCCACCAGACAGGACGCCTGCCTTTGGAGGATTGGGTCTTGGTTTTATTTGGGATTGCATGATCCATGCATTCCTGAAGGTGTTCATAGAATGCATTGATAAAGGATTCTGCGGTCTGGGCCGTATTTTCCACAGGCCCGGGGGCTTTGAAGGATTCCACCTCAGTTTTGAGGAGTGTGAAATTTGCTTTAGAAGTTTTTCACTGTGGTTTTCTGGGCAGGGGTGGGGTGGGATGTGAATATCCAGTGAGATTAGTTTATGGTCTGATCTTACCAGTGAGGGATACACTTCTGGTCTGGAGCATAGAGCCCCCATGTTGGTGATGATCAGGTCCAGTATGATTTCCCCTCTTGTGGGAGTGGTAACAAGTTGTTCCATAGTATTTGAGTTTATAAATTCTAGGAACCTTTGGGCTAGGGTGTTGGAGCTAGAGTAATGCTCCCAGTCTATGTTTGGGTAGTTGAAGTAGCCCAATATAATGGTGTTTGGAGAGACCTTCATATTTTCCAGTGTTCTCAGTATAGTACATACTATATGGTTGGTGGCTGGCCGGATGGGCAGGTGCCACGAGGCTGGCCAGGAGCTCCTCCACACATGTCAGGGGGGGATGGATGGCATGGCCCCCCTATAGTGATGTGAACCCCCTGGACTGCAGCAGCATGCCGATGGGCATTGCAAAGCAGGTCAGAACAATGATGCCGGACCTGCTCATAACTGCAGTTGTGCAGTCCGACATCATTGACCTTGTGGACTAGGTTGTTCCACAGGGCGGTCAACTCATGCTGCTCATGGGCAGCCTGGCCAAACAAAATTGCATAGTGCTGTATCAGTTCATTTAACAGGATTTCATTTTCAGTTGCTGTGTAGGCAGGCAGCCTTCCATGGGGCACTGTGCCTTAAAGACATAAAGATGGACACAGGTGTGAGCAAGTCATGCAGCAACGTTACTACAGTTCTTAATACACATCACTGTCACCCCCCACCATATCAGTGACAACAAACTGTACACACAACTCAATAGGTACAGCTACAGCATACCTACCAGTGGGGCAGATATTGTACTGTATACCACGCTTTGTGCAATGTGTTGGTAGCCATGTTCCCTGTGTGGACACTATCACTGCTGGCCTGTTACAAACTATTCACCTGCATGCCATTGTCACGGCCACAATTTTTCCATTCATGCCTGTGGTATGCTTGGTATGTGTTTGCTGCACATCTGACATTCTATGTTATTGCGGTTATCTAGGCACGCTGTTGGACATGTTCTGGGATTGTGTAGATTAGTACTACCGACATATGTTCTATAACAGTGACACAATAGCATGTATATGTACTATTAACCAGCAGACTCACCTCTCCAAACTCATCTGCCCATGTTACCAGGCCACATCACATGTGTGACCCACCCTGGGGCCTCCTGATGTACTGGTCCAGCAATACCGTCAGGTGGAACCAATCCAAGGGGATGTTCCAAGGTCCCACACAGACATGTTCCTGTCCCCTGAGGTCAGGTCCAGGGTCTGTTCCATAATGGGCTCCACAGACACATGTGGGATGTGCTACATCACCTTGGGGCACCCAGTACACATTCACAGGGCCCACATGCTCCTCCTGCTCAGCCTCCAGGCCAAGCACCTTTGTGACATGGACTGCTGTTGTGAGTAGCAGTGGGTGGGAGTCTTCTTCCCATTGTGTCCATATTGGGGCCCATGGGGCAGCCACATTGCAGACCACACACACCATCCATGGTGTTTACCTACCACATGTGTCACATACCACCCCTTAGGCTGTTCTCTATATCTACCAACCCTGACCACCTCCACAACTATACCTGCCATACTTCCCCATATTCCCATTCCATACTTCACAGACAAGGGCAATGTGGTCCCAACAAGGGGTTCACATGTGACATACCCATCCATGTTGCACACACTGACAGCTGTAAATATCTGTGTGTATTGCTATGTGTGCTGTTTCCTCACAGATAGCATGTAGCACTGTGGTAGTAACATAGGGGACATGTATTTACATACATATATGTTTGTGTGTGTGTTTGTATATATATATATATATATATATATATATATATATATATATATATATATGTAGACATGTGCATATAGGTATATATCTAAATATGTGTAGATATATGTGATGTTGTATATATGTGCTCATATAAATGTCTATACATGGGTATCTGTATATTTGTGGACATACCTGTAGATATATATATATATATATATATATATATATATATATATATATATATATATATATATATATATATATATATCATGCATACCTATATGTGGGGTACATTCAGACATCAGGTCCACAATCTCACAACACCTTCCTGCACATCTGCACTGTTCTGCCTTGCTACAACACAGACAGGTGCCATATTTGGACACAGCCTGACATTAGGCGGGTATATGTAGGGCCAGATTGCAGGTAACCCTATTACACACCTATGGCATTCCTGCATGCTACAATACAGGTTAACCTGAGTATCCTGCAAGAGGTGGGCTGTGGAACCCATGTGTCCATCATTACGGCATTACTTCCACCACCAGTTATTGGCCACGTAATATACATATTTCCCATTACACAACACACACTATGATGGCTTACATCTTATCAGTCAGTGCTGCTCTGCATGGTTGATGGGTATGGCCCACTACCCACAGGGACAGACTCTATTGTCCTTAGCAGTTGTTCAGCTGAACATCATTACAACAACAACACCTGAAGACACATATAAATCATTCCACATCATCTATCCCATTAGTATGGACCAGGTACTACGGTCAATTACATACATATATGCTTCACATACCTGTTCTGGGAATGCAGACTCTTCTGGATGTTTTTTTCTTTTTTTTCTGTGCCTTATACACTCTCTCTCTCTCTCTCTCTCTCTCTCTCTCTCTCTCTCTCACTCTTAGTCTCTCTCCAGTAAATGGAATGAGCTGATTTGCATAGATTGCAGCATGGAATTTGTAGGTGATGCACATGGTCAGGTGATGGCCTCTGCACCAATCAGTGTCCTCCACTTGCTACCCACATGCAGCATGCTGTGTAGTACTTCCAATTACCAGTGTCATGGCAACCTACTATAAATCCCTACATCATCTGGGCGTGGTCCCTTTACCTTTCCTGTATGATGGACATCCTTCTTGTGTGTAGGCAGCAGTGTTACAGACAGCAGGTAGTAATACCTCTTACAGGAGAACCTGCACACTCAGGCCAGCTATATATTTGTAGAAGGTTCCAGAACTACATGCAGAGTGTGAGTAGTGTTGTTGTATGCATTGTATAGCACCAGTGTTACAGGGTTTGTGTGTACATACTAGTTTAACTTGGAATGCAGTCTGTCTGCATAGCTCTCAACTGTGGGCCTATCCTCCTGATGGCCAGTGGTGTGCCTATTATGTTTTGTCTGTCCATCACCCAGGTCGTGTGTCAGATATAGCACTGGCAGTGTGTGTGTTGAGTGCTATCATTACATGGCTACATCCATTTCTGTTTCTAACTTGACATTCCTGACTAAGGGTATGTTGCAGACTATCCTGTAACACCAGCAACTTGCTTAGTGTATGACAACAGTTTTACACACATGGGCCTGTGTTCCAGCCACTGTCCTCTGTCCAGTTGTGGGGTATGATTCTGTATGCAGACTACTACCACTCCCAGGATTCTAACTATGGCTGTGTGTGCTGAAAAACAGCAGTTCACGTCTCAGTTGCATATGCTATTCAAATTTTATTGTCTGTCTTTTCACTGTTTTCTCTCTATGTCTCTCTCAGTTGTACTAAATGACCTCTGTGGATTACACCAGTCATATACAGACATTCCTACACATTCTATTTATGTTTCACAGTGTGGGTAACAGTGCTTAGTACAACAGTACTATTACGTGATTGCAAATCTACATTACCATATGATACCAGAGTATACACATGCAGTCCAGCAGTTAGACCTTTATTGTCAGGCTATTATGCCTTTATTTACATACAAACTATATGAGATTCTTTCTGCCATATTCTCCGGTGTATGCAGTACTTACCTTAAACAATATTGGTTTTCTACAGGCAACTGACTTACTAATACAGTTAGCTTTATTTCCTATGACAGTACATGCAAGAGTATTACTAACCTGCCTCACATCACAACCTCTCCAAATGACAGCCATGGGCCTCCTGGTTTGCAGCCTGCTCACTTGCCACTGTGAAGGACATAACAGGAATATTTAGCCATACCTGTCCATAATATACATGAGCTGGCAATTATTAAACAGGTAGTGGGGTGATACTTATGCACAGCTGGGACCTACCCTGTCCTCCTAGCCTCTTAGATCCACTGATCCAAGAGATCCCCCTTATGCTGCTTCAGGTTGTCATAGTGATGCCTGACCTGCTCACCAGTTCGGGGAATGCCAGTGGCACTGGTGAGGTCATGGGCAAGATGGTCCCAGGCTTCCACCTTGTATTGGAAACCCTGGTACTGGCCCTGCAGCAGTCTCTGCTCATGGTCTTTGACAAGGAGTCCTGCCATGACTCTGGACTCCTGGATGCCCCAGCGCTGTGCCTGAAAGTGCACTCCCTCTCCCCTTCCTGACATGGTGCCTGCAAGGAAAGCTACAACCAGTAAGGAGATGTATTCCCACCTGTTGGGTTTAAGTAGGGCCGAATTCCCGCACTTTGCTGTGATTGGCCGGTTTTGAAAAGGCTAAGCTATGGGCAAACCTGTTTACCTAAGGTTGGAATTGTTTAAAGGAATATGCTACTGGGCACATTGAGTTAGCTGGCCTACACATTGCTTACAACTCCTAAGCTGGCCTGTGCAATGCTTAACATTGCTTAAAATTGACTTTGCATTATATTTGCTTTTTGGCATTGATTTATTATTCATTACATCTTATATATATGTCTGGTATCCATGATTCATGTGTACATACACTGTATGGGGTCCTTGTGTTTAGTAGGAGACACATCCGGGCTTACTTCAGCACTCCACTTCACATATTTATGTTATGTAATAGGTTATAGAACATTTGACTGTATACTGATTCCTTTCACATGTTCAGTTTGATTTTACTATAGTGAGGGTTTGTTTGGTGATACCTCACTCTTATGTACTGCTGTGGAGGCTTGGTGGTTACCTACTGTGACTATAGTATATAGCGTCCTGGGTTCAAGACCTGCAAGGCTGTTCATTTTGTTGCTGGGCAGAACAGTGGCCGTTAGATACAGAGTGATTAAGGCACTTTTAAGCACTTGTAAGCGGGTTTGCATTGGTTTGTGCAAGGGTGAGCAATGCTAACCTCCGGTTAAATATGCTTACAGAGAGTTAGCTTCAATATTGCTTAACCTGTGTGCGCATTGCTTACCCCCACACAATCGGGCTTAAACCCGCTTACTAGTGCTTATATATGCTTACTCCCACTTACTACTGCTTAATAGTGCTTACACTTGCTTACTAGTGCTTACTCTTGCTTACCACTGCACTAATTTAGACAGTAATGTCTAATGGTTCTTGGGCGATCTATATCAGCATCTCAATGCTGACAATATCGAATCCGATATTGTCGCCTCAAGAATGCCGAAAGTGCAGAACATCGAACGGGTAAATGGAAATCTCCGTAAGGGGAGATTTCCATTTACTTCTATCTAGTGCAGTCTTGGAGTCGGTATATTTAAGTAGCAAGGGGTGTGGGGGGCACACCCTTTAGTTTTTTTGAGGGGGTTTGTTTGTTATTTTATCGGCTTTCGAAAATTTCATAGGTCGATCATTTCAGTTTGACATTTAATGATTCTATCTATTAAATTTTCAAAATGCTGATATACATCCATTCTTGGGAAGGTGGGGGATTTGGAAGCTGTATGGAGTTATTCATTACACATTTTACCTTCCATTTGTATCCATGAATTCTGTGTACATATAATGTATGGGGCACATGTGATTATCTATGGACTTTGCAACATTATGACACTGATACCTCACATATGCATTTAATGCACTACTCCAGTTCACAAATATATGTTATTTAGTAGGTTATGCAACTAAAATGTTGGTCATAACGTGATTTGACATGGAAAATGCTGCAGTGGGACGTGAACCGGGAATGCCTGCTCATAAGATGAATGCCCACTACACTATTGCTATACTGTTTCATTTGCATATATCTTCCTTGTTATCCTCTTCAGCCTTTTAAGCTGCATTAACCGTAGCTAAGCGATGGGCAAACCCGCGCACCTACGGTTAGATTTAATCGGTTTCATTAAAAAAAATGGTATATTTATATTGTGTATTTACTATTGTTGTTGTACATGTGGGGGATATTGCTGGTGGTATGCGGACACCTATGAGCAGTCTCTCTCATTCTTTTGACCTTTCTGCTGTTCTTCATTGTGGGGGCATGCATATTCTGAAAGCTCTGCTCTCAGACATGCCCCCTGCACTCTTACATGGTCCTTGTAAGATTAGGAGCTCAGGCAGCACAGCTTCATTAATATGCATGGCGCGCTGCCATCCTGCTCTTAAATGGCCACTTCCATGCAGGACTAAGCTAGTCCTGCATGGAAGATTAGTAAATCCGGGGGAATATGTCAGTGGCTGAAGTGGATCTTCACTTTTGGGACCCCAGGTTGTGGCTCCCAGCCTGACTGCTACACCAGGGGGTCCGCGCCAAGAGAAGGGCCAAGCTGTATGAGCCTGTACTCCTCCCCAGGCTAATCACATTCCCTTTGCAATTTAGTCTTCCACATCTGCCCTTCTACCACAGGAAGATGGCTTGTCCTACAAGCTGTCCTTCCCCCAACAAATCTAACCTTCTGATTCCTTTTATAAGGTTTCCTATAAATAACTTTGTTCCTGAATGTGACAAGTGACCTCTTCACTTACATAAAGATCTGGTGAACTGATATTAATATTAGTGAGGAGCATACCTCTCAACTTCCTAACACAAGAAATCTGGATAAAGCCTTAAAAAATGGAGGGGGGATGACCTAAAAATAGGGATATATTTAAAATATTTTTCTTATAAATATAGAATGTTGTTAGAATAATGAGTTACTAACAGTTAATTTTATTTGTATAACAGAAAATTGCATTTTAGTTTTATACACGTTCAAAGTTTGATACAAGTTCAAATGTTAATTTAAATAAAACACTATTGTTCTGGTTATATTTTGTGTTTAATATTTTGTCTCTTCTTCAATTTGCATTTGACCATTGGTATCCCACAATTCCATTGGGGTGGGCAGGGTTACATAATTATGCATGCAAATTTTATGTTAATCAAAGCTTAGATTTTTGGCCAGTTGCACCTACTTTTCATGGGCCTTTGTCCATATTTCTGATGTTTCTATGTTGAGAGGTATGACATCTATATCTTACCTATGACAACACCCCCCCTTTTTTACATACAGTAATATTGTAAATGGAAATTATATAGTTCAATGATTTATGTTATTTCAGAAGTAAGCCCTGCCATTATGCCACAGTACTCTGTTTTCTTTTTCTTCACTATATATAAATCACACTTCAGAAGAATGACCATGGCTATCAGAGGCTATAGATGAATAAATACATGCCACTTACTCACATTCCCAAATCCTAAACAATAAAGTGGCCACCTTCAGCATTTCAGTGACAGGTGTAGTTTAAGCATTCCTGTTTTTTCACTTCTGGTTAATTACCCAGATTATGCAGCAACTTTCTGAGGTCACTCCAAAACCAATCACAGGTATCAAAGTGTTATGCCCTGCCTTACACTAGAAATTCTAACTCCTTTTTTCTTTTATTTTAAATAAATAAAACTAAATCCCAGACTTCTTAAACATTGATCTGTACATTCAAAACTATGTTTTCAGACCAAACACAGATTAAACATACGTACCTAAAAGGGGCCCAGGTTCATTGTCGCATTGACATGACCTCCTCTTTGGCTGGCTGTCGCAGTGCCACAATTCATGGGCAGGCTGCGTCTGTAAACAAATGAAGTTTTTTTTTTTTTTTTTGAAATCTCCCACCTCTCCAAGAGTCCAACAGGCAGTCAGGCACTGCCTCATGAAGTTGATGCCATTGCACACACCTCTGCACGTTGATGACATTGCAGGATATGCTAGCAATGACGTGATGATGTCACCAGTACTTTAAAATTGTAAATAAAATAAAAAAAGAAATCAGGAATTGAAGGGGACACTCAAAAATTCATGGCATCCCATTATTTTGCCCTCAAAACTGGTAAATTCTGAAGAATTCAGTATGGTTGCTGGGTGGCTTGGCACCTGCAAAAAAAAAAAAAAGTTCTTCTCTTTTCAGTAATTTTTAGATTCACTCTAAAATGATTGCTGTTTTTACATTTGCTCTTCTGTGCATTTGATATTTGCTGATACAATCATACAGTAGTTGTTTTGTGAAACTGAACAGTAGTGACTCTAACAGCAGCAGCAAGTCATATTTTGATATTGTATTTTCTGCTTACCTGATGCATACTTGATGCCACATATGTATAGCAACAAACTGAGCATGCAAATGACAGTTATTCAGCAAATCCATACATACGATAGCAAGCCAATATCTAACAAGCTGGAATGATGCTTTAATAGCGTCCCATTGAATTTTGAATATGTCTTCATTATGCAGGTAATTTACAAGTGTTGTCATCATCAGACATGTGTAGCCAAGTAGCCTCCTTCACGGGGGAATGACATAACATTGTGACATCACTATATATGCCATTCCATGATGTAGAGATTCTGATCAACTCCATGGACATAAAGGCTCCCTGGTGCTATGTTCCACATCCTCCCATAGGATCCATTGCTTCCCAGGCACTATTAATGTGTGCAGCTCATGATCAACTCCATAAGACATTGGGCCTGGTAAGTAGCAACTAGAGACCCCAGGTATGTTGGTGTAAGGAGTAACAAGGGGAACAGCTGGATTGTTTAGGGGCTAGGTAGGTCAGAAGGAATTGAGGGAAAAGACTTTGTAAAGTCCCTGGAGATGTTGCTCAATTTTCTACGAAGGAAGTCAAAAGGCATGGCTTCCCTTCAGAATCTTGAAATCCTAAAACCTTGAAATTCATATCGTCGAGACCATATGATCAAAGTTTTAGAATGTTGAAATTCTGAATGGAGATCTGCATACAGAGCAGAAAGGGAGATTTCCCTTTTCCTCGCTGTAATGTGATCTTGGAGTTGGTATATTTAAGTAGCAGGGGTGTGTGGAATTCAGGGAGACATGCCCCCCCCCTGCAGAAACGTTTAAACAGTTTGTTTGCTTTTTTTTTTTTTTTTTTTGGATTTGTTTCGGAATTTCAAAATTCCAAAACATCGATCATATGGTCTCGATCATATGACATTCGATGTTTCGGAATTTCAGGATTCTGAAGTGAATCTAAAGGCACAGATGAGCAAAATGACTTAGCACTTAGAACTGAGTAATCATTCATGGCTTCACTTCTCCTGAGCTATCATATTATAAAATGTCACAGTTACAAGCAAAAGCTTGATTGCTGAAGAATGCTATTTTAAACTGTGACTGGAAACTGACAGCCACAATGTGAGCTTCAAAGAGCACTACTCGCAAGAAGAGTATAGTCAAAGAAAGTAATTATTTTTGACAATTTGGCACAACAGGGAGAACAGGCCTCTGTAAAACTAGTTTATCCAACTACTGCAAATGTGCAATGGTGTGGGAGAGTTGGAATTGCCATATAATACAGAGCAACATATGTGTTCAAAGATGTCATAAAAAGAGCAGGGTAGTGAGGCCTGCAAGTTCTGATGAGCACGGAGATTATTCCATCTTCAGCAGCATAGAACTTCAGAAAAAGTGTTGTCATCATAGTTGAATGATCATAGTGTAGAGAAGTAAATAATTATTAACAAGAAGATAGCAAGAAGGAAAACTGTGGCTAATAAAAGGAACAAAGAATTTCCAAGACAGATTCCTGACTAAAGGAAACATCTGCTAACCAAAGATTATGGGGAGACCTAACGACAAAAAACAAAGCTCATCCCTGTCCATATTCAAGCATAAATTTGATCCAAGGATCAGAAATAGAACATTTAATCAGGACCACCCCTGTATTACTAACAGACAGAGGCAGTTCCTAAATGCTTTATCCCATGCATGGGTATCCTCAAATTATCTATGGTATGATCCCAATTATTCTCACTAGGGGTAATATACAATTATTGACCATGGGATGGGGAAGGCCAATCTAACACTAAATGGTATAGGTTAATTCAAGCATCAGAACAGAAATTGGCAAAGCTGAAAATGGCTCACAAAGGCAGCTAGCCTAGTTCTTATCTATGAATGTATGAGACTTAGACAGGCTAGGTGATAGATATTCCAGAGTGTAAGAGGAAGGTGCCATTGACATCATCAGATTGAATGGAGGAAGAAGGTTTCAAGGTGCATTTAGATAAAAGTGAAAGAAGACACAGAAAGGATGGCTATATCATGCGATTGGTGAGAAATGAAACCAAAGATGCCAGAAATGCAACCTAACTTGTGAGGTAAGAATGTATGGGACAAGGTATGGGTTGAACGTTCTGCATTGGCTTTATTTATTGTATTTACTGATGACTGCTGTTTGCATCTCTCCCACCTTATTCTATCTGTGAGATCCTAGAACGTCCATAAGCAGTGTAAATGTATAATGAACCCCATTAGCATAAGCAATAAGAAGATGAGAAGACTGGAGTATTCCAATAAATATCAGTAAGAAAAAAATAACTTGATGGCCTAGCAATGCTGTATTGTCAAATTAATTACCCAGAAAGCGATACAAAGCTGGCAGAGATCGAAGGGAATGGATAATTTGCCTATTATGTGCAGAAGAAAGCTGCATACATTGGACTTTTACTCATACAGTTGAAAAAAGGCAATAGTTTGTGATGCATAATGGCTATTTGGATGGATAGTATTATAGTAAACTCTCAGTTAACCGGAACTCCAGCAACTGGCACTCTCAAGTAACCATAAAAAAAAAATCGAAGAAATACAGTACAATTTTCATATGTTGTACTTTCTGTTTTCCCCCAGCAGAAACATAACTTACATTTTTAGAGTTTTAGAGTTTTAAAAAAGAAGATAGGAATAAATTCCCTCTCTCCTCAACCTGGGAAGAAGTCAAACCAAACAAATAGTATAGTTACAGTATTAGTCATTCCTATTTTTAATAGTAACTCTCAAGCAATCAGAAACTACAGTTATCTGGCATCTACCAATCCCCATGGGTGCTGGTAAACTGAGAGTTTACTGTACATGCTTACGAAGAGAGTACTGTCTCTTTAAGATAATAGTAAAAGTAGGATGTGAGTATGTGACTGAGGTTAGAACTTCACTTTATAGTAAAAGCTTTAAGTGGAAGCATTTCATGGCATCTTGTATACCACATTCTTTCTCTGGAAGATCTGACACAGTGTCAGAATTAAAAGGTTATTTTACTGACTATTATCTTGAGACACTGATGATTGATTATTTCATGGTTCTGTCTTGGTCTTGCTGTATAGATGGTAATGTTTTTCATCTAATAAAGGGGACATAAAGAATTTCCATGACAGATTCCCAACTAAAGGAAACAGATTCAGGCCAATGATTATGGGGAGATCTAAGCCAAGTAGAACAAAGTTCACCCCTGTCCCTATTCAAGTGCAACTTGGATCTATGGATGGGAAACAGAACATTTATCCTAGGACTGCCTCCTCTACTACTAATGGACAGAGGCAGCTCCTAATTGCTTTATCCCATGGGACAAGGTATGGGTTGAATGTTCTGCATTGGCTTTATTTATTGCATTTACTGATGAATGTTGTGTGTGTCTCACCCACCTTACATTACATTATCTGTGAGCTCCTATAGTATCCATAAGCAGTGTGAATGTATAATGAACCCCATTAGCCATCAGAAAAAATAAGCAAGATTGGTGCAAACAAACCAACCAGCATACTTTGCCATTTTGAAAGGATAGAAAGGTTAGTGGTAGAATACTCGAGCTGTGCAATGAGGGCATTTTTAGCTATTGATACTCGACTGTTATAGTAAGCAGGTGGCAGATTCTGCAAAATATTTTTAGTTGTTTTACAGTTTTACGAACTGGTTGATCTTGCTAAAAAAATGTTGTTTCGTAACATAATCTGCAGATACCTTTGTAGCAGTCATAATTTCCTCCTAAATAGCCCATTGTATTTAAGGACGAAAGGAAAATGTGTCTTCAATTAATACTTTCTTACAAGTACAGAGGGAAAAATTGCAGAGCACAGAGCCAATGATGAGACATGAGAGTGACATTATGATAAGCTATACAAATTTGTTTCAAGGTTCAAGATGTTTACTAGAAGAATATTTTATAAAGATATAATTTGAAGCAGTTTCTGCAATTTTAAATCCACACAGAGTGCCCATTGTACTTAAATCTAAAGTTAAACAAGAATTCAAGTGTAGGAAGATGAATGATTGAGGAACGGACCATGTAACATGCTGACTGATGAACTCATCTCTCCTCCAGTTAATTATAACTGCTCATATTTGGAAAAAAAAGTGACTGAAGAACATATAATATCTGTAATTTTAGCTCTTTCAAAGAAAAAAAAAACTTAACTTTATCATCAGCTATTCAGATGAAGCAAGGGTGACCATATGGCTGACTTGTTGGTCAACGTGGACACACCTGCTTGATACGTGAGAAGACAGTTAACCAGCTAAATAACAATAGAATCAGAGTCTACAAACAAACTTGATACAATAATGGTGGAATTATATAAAAATTAATACAATCTGTTGTATTATATGCAGAGATCAGACAAAAGGATGGTAGAAATGGAGGCTATCTTTACAGCTCATTCTGACCAGCTAACAGTAATGGATGCAGATGGTAAAGAAGTTAAAAACAGGCTAGTTGCAGCAGAAGAAAAGCTGGAATTGTTGAAAGTCCAGCTAACTGATGCAGAAGACAGGAGATGAATAAATAATTTCATGATTTACTGAAATCATAGAAAGTAAAGTGGGATCAGACTGTGCAGGATACATGAAAAGGAAGGTTAAAGATTACACATCTATCCCAGTTGAAGAAGTAAGGATAGAAAGGGTTCACAGACTGCTTATCTTTCAACATTTAAGAGTCAGAATGGTGTACCCAATAATAGTCAGATTTCACTTATGCAGTAAGAGGGGAAAAATCTGACAACAATTTAGACAAGAGATAAAGTAATAACATAAAGAAAATCAGTCTGTTGTGAAGAGGACTTTTCCAATGAAACTAGAATGAAGGCACTGGCTTATATTCCTGATATCAAAGTTCGCCATTCTCATAAATAGGGGTGCCATATGATGTATCCTGTACAGTTACGTTTTTTCCTGGGGGGTGTCCAGTCACCTTCTTTTCAGCAGAAGATACTTTCTCTAAGTTGAAACAACCACCTTCAAGAGATGAGGTTTCTACAGGTAAAGAACTACAAAGGCAGGCAAGGGGAACAGAGGTGATCCCTGAGAGCCAAAGGGTAGCTAAGCCCTTTCCAATTTGTAGAAAAAGGAAGGAAGTAAGGAAAGCAGCCATGTCTGTAGGGCAGGACAGCTCAGACTAAACGAAGAGCTGCAATGGGAAATGGGATTGGCTCTTTGCGGAAAGTTAAGTAGATGGAAATGAACTTACAGAAGTGGAACTGCAAAATTACACATAGTTATAGGAAATGATTTTAATCACACATGAACAGCTTAGACTGTGACTCACCTTGTTCTGTATTGATAACTGACTACAGTGCAGAAAGTATGCATTAAAAATAATTTTCAGTCACGGTGATTTTCAACGTTGATGTTTTTAGATGAACAAAGAGTAAGAAAACATAGCTGGTTTAAGAGTTCAGATACTAGTTACCTAACTTTTAGTAGCAGGCATGTCTCAGTTTAAGAAGTCATGTTATGGCTGCAAGCACACAGTTCTTATTAGATGTGTGAAACTGTTTAAAGGGAGATGGAAACTCTTTCTTCATAGTAAAGAAGAAGCTGTTAAGGCGTTTAAACGATTTTATGGCAATGTACATGATCTGGAAATAGCTGAGAATGACTGTAGTCTGAACTGCATCTGACGGAGGTATTAGAAATTCATCTAGTAGCCAGATGATATGATCATTTACTAAACTTGGAAAGTTCTGAGTAAATGAATAAAGAAAACTAAACCAAAATTAAGAAATGCAAAATACATAATGTTAAATAAGAAAAAGATTTGTAAAAGATATGTATTTATAGAAAACTATATGGGGAATGATGGTGTATATGGTAAAGAAATGGGGGAGGGTTGCATAATGACGCAGCTCACCCTAGCATGAGAAAACATTTAAAGCCCTCACTGGCACAGCTATATAGTTATATGAAGGTGTTTGTTCCCATGTCAGCTCAGTGACCTTTTGCCTTCTATGTGGAGGTAGATAGAAGACAGTGTTTGCGTAAACAGCTATGTTACCTTAAGCAAATTGTATATTAAACTTTATTTTGAAGACAAAATTTTGATTATGTCTGGATGTTTCATTTTCAATTTAGTTTCAGAAGACTGCATAAATCTATATGCTGCACCCAATATTATTTATGATGAGGGATCAGAACTGGCCTCAGCAATTTGTAAAATACTATTTCTGTTGCAACCTTAACATTATTATCCTCCAGAAGAATTAACATATCTATAAAAAGATTCAAAAAATGTTACTACTCTTGACTACCCTTCTGTTACTGCAGTCTAGCAACATTCATCTCAGTTTAGGGCAAAAAGTATTACCACCACATCAACCTTCACTTCACAAATATCTCTCAATAGCATATATGGATGTCAGGAGTATGAAAAACAAGTAGCCCCAACTGGGATTGTCCTCTCAAAACATTTATAAACTAATTGGAATTACTGCTCACAGATTTGTCTTTCATTCCTTCACTTTTTACTAAAAACTGTTCCATATTTACTGACAGCACACCAGGTACTGCAATTAGTTAAAATGACTCCAATCTTTCTCCTACATTAGTAGCCAGAACTGCCTCCCATTCACTTGATGACCCTAATTGGTTAGTTGTTGAACTTTTGCTGGATTCATGCCAATATGCATTCAGCTGCCAGCTACATCCTTCCATCTCCTATTATTATTATTGAAACAGAATTAAACATAAGCACAACTAATTGATACTAACAGATAATCTTAACCTTAACTGGCTTGATGCTCACAAAGCTCAACTTAATAGTTTAGTAACCTCCCTTAATCTATCAGAACATTTTACTGAAGGTACTAGACCTAACACAATACCTTAAATATTACATGCTGAACTTCAGGTTCTGCTACTGAAAGTGATGCATTTGGTAGATGCTGAGCATCTCAAACTTATAAAATGTGGATGTAGTCAGGGAGCATTCCTTGTACAGGTAATGTGTAAGAAGGGGAAGTCTAACATCGATTAGGGGGTGGATCCCCATTTGAGTTGCTAGAAAAGAATACAGACATTGGAGGCAGGAATGTACCTATTAAGGGAAACTTAGGAGGGGTTAAAATAGTGATTATAAATATTTTATTTTCTACCAGGGATGAAACAACCTGAATTAACAAGGGTAATGAGAGAATGGTTTCTTTACCTGGAAGGGTCAGGAAAATGGAATCTGGCGTGTGCAGTGGACAAGATATATTCAGAAC
Source organism: Protopterus annectens (assembly GCF_019279795.1). Taxonomy (NCBI): domain Eukaryota; kingdom Metazoa; phylum Chordata; order Ceratodontiformes; family Protopteridae; genus Protopterus; species Protopterus annectens. Next base: position 801,752,325 of record NC_056725.1, read on the forward strand.
CCCATAGGACCAAATATACTGCTTTTCCTATAGGTACCAATCCTTTTCAAGGACAGACAAAGCCATTATAACAAAGGGCCATGCTCATGTAGTGGAAGCTTTCAACAACCTCCTTATTTCTATTTCGAATCTTTCACCTGTGATTGTAAAGATGCAGTTGGATGGACACAAAATGGAGAGGATTTGAAGAGAAAAACCTGTACTTAGGCAAAGATGAACAGCTTAAATAAAATAATCAGGGAAAGGTGTAAGAAACAGGTAGAAAGAGTAACACAAATCTAAGATGATTTAGCATCAAATAGGGACAGTTTAAATCAGATTTATTTGATCTTTTAAAAATGCAAAATACATGCATACTGCAAATGAGAATAAATTTCAGGAAATTACAGAAAGAGCTGTCGAAAGCCCAAGACAAGTTAATGGCAGGTATGAGAGGGGTGGATGCAAAATAGGTTCGGGTTTAAAAGTTGCAAAACATTTCCCTGGGGAAACAATGGATTGGGAAACATGGCTGAACTGCAATTCTGATGCATTGACATACAGCTTTAGCAAATTCATTGTGAGCACATAAAATCTTGTTGCACTGTGCTCACAGCTAGAATAACCAAGTGCAGGGGGAACTAGCATGTGCATGACCTGTCTAACCCGGATCTTCCATGAATGATCAGTCAGGATGTAACTATCGCTAGGATGGCCTCCTGTACTTCCAATTTACCTACTTTTATTTGTTTTTGCCTATTGTGCTGCAACAAGAACAAAATTTAACTGATGCCAACAGATAATCCCTGCTCAGGAGAATGACTCTTACTCCCTGCAGAACTATGGTGTCTAGGGAGTGTCGCCTAAAACAGACTGGAGCATAAGTGTGACTTCAGTAATACAAAGGATTTCCTCCATGCTGTTGAACACTTTTCTTAATTGCAGTTATACTAATATATACTGTGCCCCAAACACAACACCCATCAATTCACTTGAAAAAGTAATAATGGCATTGCCTACTGGATGCTGCAGTTTCTCTGTTTCTGCCATGCCCACCTGTCATCCTTTTCTGGGTACTGCCTGCTGTCTTTAAAGTTCTGGGGGCCCATGGATATTGTCCCTCCTAGTTGCTTATTTCATTGATGGGCACAGCACTGTGTGCTCCTTTGAGCCCACATTCAGAAGTGTAGCTGGCTCAATCAGCACCCTAGGCTGATACCACACGCCACACCCCACCCCAAAAAAACACTTCCCTGTAATAACACAATCACTACATTTTAGCAATTGGGTTATTATAGTTACATCAAAATGCCCTCCCAACCTAGCTCTTCCACTAAAGAACAAAATAAAAAACAATTGGCTAAGTTTCTGGTGTCATTCTAAGGGGATCCAGTATCTGTCTGTTTGGGATGACATGATAGACAGACCTCGATGCTTTGCCAGAGACTGCCTGCATCTGTCACCCCTGGGATTCCGGATACTGGCCAATGCCCTTGCCACCCCTAAAGTGCCTTTTTTAGGCAATGACCTGAAGATAAATTTACCACCATAACATCTGCTAGCAAACACATCCTAGGGGTCATGCTACTCAATGCTAGAAGTCTAAACCTCAAAATGCACTCGCACGAGTCATTCCTCAAACTGGAGAACATCGACAGCTGTGCAGAAACCTGGTTCAAGGCTCCTGAGAGCACCCCTGCACTACCAGGTTACAATGCATATCACACTTTTTGGCCCCCTAATCTGAACCAAAGCCCTAAGGGATGTGATGACGAAACCCCCAAATGCGAAAGTGTATCCATCTTCATAAAAGATACACACACCTCCAGACTTGTTGCCTAACACCATGCATCAGAAATACTTCGGGTACAGTTAACACTGGACAAAACTGCAGTCCATGTTGTAGCCTGCTACAGATCCCCCACAATGTCCCAGGACTGCCACTCTGCATTCCTGGACACTCTGGAAAACATCAAAGTCCAGCCTAATACTTTTATACTGGGAGACTTTAACTACCCCTCCATTAGTTGGAACAACTACTCCTGCTCCAACTCTTTTGCCCAACGCTTCCTAGAATTCATCAACTCCAATGCCTTAGACCAACTCATCCTCACCCCCACTAGGGGAAAAAACATTCTTGACCTAGTCATTACAAACATGGGGACTGCTGATCTACTGGTATGATAAGCCCCTCCCTGGTTCGATCCGACCACAAGTTAATCACCATTGACATCCAAATCCCCCCACCCCTGAAAAAAGAAACCACAGTAGAAAACTTCTCCAAAGCTAACTTTGAGCTTCTAAGGACAGAAGTGACAAGCTTCACATCATCCATAGAAATGGGGAATGGAAGTATGGCTGCTGAATCTTACGCCAAGGCACTGTATGAACACCTACACAACTGCATATATAGGGCCATACCAAACAGAACCAAGATGCTCTCATCTCAAAAAAGGAAGCCAATCTGGTGGACCCCTGCCATTAACAAACTCTACAACAGAAGGAAAAAACTGTTGCAGAGAAAGGTAAAGTCCAATGACTGGAAAAATTCCCTCGGAAATCTGAGTAAAAAACTGAGATCCCTCATCAAATCCACCAAAGCTAGTTATGAAAACAAAATTGCTACAGATACTAAGGACAACCACAAGGCTTTATTTAGCTATATCAAGAATCTGCATAATAATATGCAGATTTGCTCAGAGCTACAACACAACAGCACCACTTATACTGAACCAACTGACATTGCCAATATCTTGGCAGACAGATTCAGTGCAAATTTTACTCCTCCCTCACCCCCTAAAGGGCCCATCCATATACCTGAGGAATATCAAATCCTTATTATCACAATTGCACAAGTAAAAACCACACTGACCAAATCTAAGAACACAGCTTCCATGGGATCAGATAATATACCGGGTTGTGTCCTGCACGAACTACAAAAGGAATTGGTACCACACCTGAGTGCTCTGTTCAACTACAGCCTCAGTTCAGTCCTTGTTCCCACTGAATGGCACACTGCTACAGTCATCCCACTCCACAAAGGGGGTGTGACTACTGACCCTGGGAAGTACAGCCCTATCAGCTTGATGACACTGATCTGTAAGGCTATGGAACATATTATTATGGATCTTATAAATAAGGATATAGGGGACCTTCAAACATTGGACCCCATGTAGTTTGGGTTTGTGAAAGGCAGATCATGTCTGCTAAATCTGATAGACATCTTCGAAGTCATCACCAGAGCAGTGGACAAAGGTAAGGCTGTTCACATAGCCTACCTAAATCTAGCCAAAGCCTTTGATACCATCCCACACTCTGGAATCATTGATAGGCTCACTAATCTGGGCATTAACCCTTACGTCACTAGATGGGCTGCAAACTGGCTCACTGACAGAACCCACATGGGGAAAGTAGCTAACTCAAAATCTGAGTTCCGGGCAGTTACCAGTGGAGTCCCACAAGGATCGGTTCTGGGGTCTCTTCTGATTGGTATCTACTTCTCTGATGTTCAAGCCAACACCAAGGGGCTCTGGTTAACCAAATCCACAGATGACTGCAAACTGGGAGCTAAAACTGATTCTCAAGCTGATGTGGACATCCTACAAAAAGGCCTTACGGAGACCAACAACTGGTGCCAAAACCATGGCCTTAGGCTAAATGCCAAAAAAGTATAGTCATTCCCTTCAGGAAAAACACGGTGCCCACAAACTACCATATTAAAGGGAACCCACTTAACTCTGAAGGAGTTATAAGGGATCTAGGGACACAGATAGCAACCTCTCCTTCGACAACCATGTTGCCACTGTAGTTAGGAAGTCCTTCTACGTGGCACATCTCATCACAAAAGGTTTCTCATCCAGGAAAAAAGAAATCATTATCTCTCTCTCTACTCATCCCTTATCAGACCCATTATAGAGTACAATGCCCCATTTGGGGTGTACTTCACTGGACACCTCCAACAGCTGGAAAGGCCACAGAAATTCCTCACTAAGAGGATCTTAGGACTCAAACACATGCCTTATGCAGATAGACTTAAAAAACTTAAACTATACTCCATCTCATATCGCCTACTTAGAGGCGATCTCTGCTTGACATACAGAGCCATGTCTGACCCAGTTTTGCTTGACATGCTTCATCTGAAAAAATCCCAATCCCCCCATGCTACTCACTCCAAAGACCTCAACCTTATCACCACATTAAACAGAACCTGCTGGAGGGACAGGTTTCTGACCCAGAGACTCCCAATTCTCTGGAATAAACCATTTCACATCAAGCAGAGCACCTCACTGGCCCTCTTCAAGAGAAATCTTGATGAGTGGATGGGAAATAGGAAATTCACCCGCAGAGATCATTTCAGTCGCACTGGGAACTAACATCTGGTAAGCCAGATGACTGAGAACACTAATGGGCTAGGCTTACAATGGCTCTGGGGGCCATTAGCCTAGTACTTACCTATGAACCTATGAAGGGGGTGATTGATAAATGAACATGCAGAGTAGAAGAAAATTAGATGAGGGATGAGCAGTTCAGATTCAGATCTGGATGTAGCACCAATAACCTAATGTTTGCAGTGATACAGATAGTGGAGAAGAAAGGAAAGAGTCCAACTGAGCATTCATGGACTTGGAAAAAAGCAAATGACAAGGCCCCAAGAAAGGTTAATTAGGCAGCCCTGTGATGTTTTGAAGTCCCATAAACATTGGTAGAATTAGTACAGGCTATGTGCAAGGACTAGATGACACAAATACGAAAAGCATTCAGTCTCACAGAGGGGTTCCCAGTGGGAGTGAGTGTGCATCAGGGTCAGCTCTCAGCCCACTGCTGTTCTTTCTGGTGATGAACTACAAACAGGTTGGAGGGAACAGATCAACAAAGCTGCTATATGCCGATGATGTGGCATTACAAGCAGACTATAAACAACTATGTCAGCAAATGATAGGGGAATGGAATGCAAAACTGACAGCACACAGAATGAAACTGAGCACAGACAAGGCAGTTGTCATGGCAGCAATTAGGAGAAATCGGAAGAACTAAAAAAACTGAGTTAGAAGTGAAAATAGTGGAACCAATTAACAGCTTCTAGTACTAAGGAGGGTTGGCTAAGGAGGTCAAAGCTAGAATCAGAGGGGCTACAGCCAACTGGCATAGAGTATTGGGGTAGTGTGTGAGAGAAGAATGTCAAAGAAGCTGGAACGTAGGATGCATAAAACAATGATGTAACCAGTACTACTGCATGCTACAAAAACCTGGGCAGTGAAGACAGAGCAATTGATGAAGCTAGAGGTGATGGAGATGAAGTGCCTTAGATGTGTGGAAGGGTGTACACTGTGGGCAGATAAAGAAATGAGGACATCAGAGCAGAAGCCAAAGTAGCTCCAATTGCAAAGAAAATCAAGCAGAACAGATTGCAGTAGTTCAAGCATATGTGCAGGAAAACAAAAGATGATCTGGGAGAGACAGGAAGAAGGCAAGAGGAAATAAGGATGTCCAACAAAGAGATGGCTGGATTTGATGAGAGAAGAGCTACAACAGTCAGGCATGACTGCAAAAAAAGGTAGGTGAAGGGCACTGAATATAGACAGCTGGCAATGGTTGATGCAACACCCCAACACCATATAGAAAATGGGAAAAAAGGGGGGGAGGTGATGGTGACAGCCAGGACAAAAGTTTTTTTTTTGTTGTTTTTTTTTTTTTTAGCTTGTCAAAACTGGATTTTATGTCTGCGTGGAAATGCATAATATTAAGGAAGATAGGAAGCTTAGAGAGGCTGTATACAAAGTTGAATGGAAAATGAGAGAAGCAAATGGAGGAAATTTGGGGTGATGATAGAGATTTTAAGAAGAGTGAGGTGGGTGATGAAGGAGATAAAAGCAGAAAGCTAAATGGAGGAAGTATTACCAATCGATACAAATGAGCACTTCTCCCTTTTTTAATTTCTCCAAATCTTTTGGGTTTCTAATGCCATGACAGGAATGAACCCCATTCGTAAGTCAAAACACAATTAAAGTTCATGAACTTTGTATTGTTTCGCTCTTTGATGTCAGCTAAAAGTGCTCTTTGCAGCATCCTCAGTGTGCCAGTAATGACTCCTTCTATAATTCGTACAGAGTTACATGTATTGGTAGCATATTTAAATAGGATTGCAGACTCTTTTTTTATAAGACCCATTGCTCCTACTGCTATTGAAACTATTTGGGTATCTTTCTTCCACATTGCTCTCATTCCTGTTTGCAAATCCTGATATTTTATGACTTTGTGTCTCTCTGTACACAAGACACTGTAGTCACTGGGTGTGATGCTTTCAATGATCAATGCTACTTTTGTCTTCTTTTCCTGGACTACTATATCTGGTTTTCTAGCATCTGTCTTTTGAATTGTTGGTAATGGGTGATCCCATGTGATGTAGACCATCATTTTCTATGATGATTTGTGGTTCATATTTCCAGTGTTTTTTAGACACCCATAACATTTGCACAATCCCCAGTGCAACAGTCTCACCACATTATTATGCCTTTCAGTAAACAGTCCTTCTGCCATTAGTATGTCGCAACCAGTAATGAGGTGTGCAACTGTTTCCAATTCTGTTTTACAAAACCTAAATTCATCTGCTTCTCCCACATGTTCAATGGACTTTGTAAACCAACGTGTATGTAGCCCACTATCATGGGCCGCCAATATTAACCTTTCATCTCTTGGTTTAAATTCACCTCTCCTTAACTGCATTTGTTCCTTATCAACATGAGGTTCTTCCAGAACTTTTCTATACTTGCAATTATATTTGTGTTTTTTTCCACATTTCTTGCCTTCTCATCTGGTCCTTCACCTCTTTCTTTTGTTTTTTTGGCACTTTCAGTTGCTGCCTGATTTTTATCTATTTGTGGTTTGATTTCCATTCCTGCTTGATGCCGATATTTTTCTGCTAGCCTAAGCAGGGAAGTCATCTTAGAGTTATTCTCCTCATGTTTCAAAACTTTCACTACATTTTGTTCTTGTGAGGTCAGCAGATGTGTGTGCTGTCCCGTCATTGCAGCTCTATACGTGTAATCAATTTCAAGGAGGCCCATCCCTCCTTCAGAATGGGGAATATATAATCTTGGTATCCACTGATTTTTATAAATCATTTGGTGAGCATGAAGCATCCTCCTTTTTTTCCTATCTAATCTATCCAGTACATTTTGGGGCCAGTCAATCACTCCAAAACCATAAGTTAGGACAGGAAGAGCAAATTGGTTTATAGCTTGGATTTTGTTCCTAGATGTCAAAGCTGTTTTCAGGATTAATTTAAGTCTTCTGAAGTACTCCTTACTAAGTTTTATTTGCATTTGTTCATGTCTTATTGTTGATCCTTTATCAGTTCCCAAATATTTATACACTCCTTCTTGCTCAAGTTCTTTTATTTCACATTCTTGTCCCAAACTAATGTTTTCTTATTGCTGCTGTTTTCCTGCTTTAAATGTTGCTTTTGCACATTTATCAAGACCAAATGAAATTCTTATATCATCTGAAAAAGTTTTGACAACTTGCAGTTATGCTTTCAGTTCCTAATCTGATGAGCTATACAGTTTTAAATCACCGACAAAGAGAAGATGAGATGTCTCTGCATTTTGTTGTTTTCTAGGAGCCAAATTATAGCCATGACCTAAGCTGTTAAGTAGACAGCTTAATGGATTAAAGGCAAGGCAGAATAGCAGCGGTGACAGCGAGATACCCTGGAATATGCCCCTTTGGATTTTTATCCCTGAAATAATAAATTGTCCTTTATCATGACTTAATTGTAAACTGGTCTGCCATTGTTTCATAGTCACTGTAATGTAATCGATCAGTGTAGGATGTTTTTATACATTTTTAAGCACTCTTTTATCCATGAATGTGGGATACTATAAAATGCTTTTTTATAGTCAATCCAGGCCATACTTAAATTATTCCCCTTTCTACAGTTCTCTACTATGACTTTAACAACAAATGTTCCTTTGTTCAATATGACTTTCTTTTATTGTCCTTTTCTTCTGTTGCCATAATTGAGTTTTCTTCTAAATGACTATAAACTCTGTCGACATCAATTCTAGTGTATATTTCATCGGAAGGCAAGTTATTGGTCTATAATTTTTAGGATAGCTTGCAGGTTCACTCTTAAGTAGTAGCATTGTCTTTCCTGTTGTTAGCCAGGTTGGTGTCTGTTCGGGGTGCACATATATATAAATAATTATTTCTCATGGCTAAATCTTTGTGCAAAGATTTTAATACTTTTAACCAGATGTTAGGGACTAGATCTGGGCCTGGGGTTTTCCAATTAGAGGCTTTTCTTAACTTTGTTTCAATCTCTCTGGCCGTTACTTCATCCCATTTCATATCCTGTACCTTTAAATTTATTCTTTCTTTTACTTCTATCTATTTAGAATATTTGTTATGTTCCACAGGATCTTCATAGATACTTCTCCAAAATGTATCTATTTCTTCTTTTTTTGGTGGTCTTTCAATTCCTTTTACCTTATTTCCCAATTCTCTATAAAACTTTTTTGGGTCACCAATAAATTGCCTATTTTGTACTTTTTCTTTATATTTGCCTATGTATCTTCTATGTTTTTCCGCCTGTGCTGAGATTTTTAGTTTAATATTTGTGATAGTGCATGATAGATCCTGATCTGTTCTAATACTGCACATTGCTTTTATCACATATATCTTTCTGAGTGTTTTTGTTCATCTGTTCCCTCTTCTATACTCTTCTAATAGTGACACTTCTTGTCTTAGTTGTTTTATTGTTTTCTCTATTCAGTACTTCCATGACGGTATTCGATTTCTCCCCTTTCTCTCCCTCACTACCCTGTGTTCTTGTAGTAGAACTTTATCAGTTATTAATTTAGCTGCAAAGTAGTATATCCTGTTTACTTCTGTTATATCGCATGAGTCTCTATGGACAGTCCCAATTAATGTGTTCATTTGTTTTATCAAACTTCTGACTTTTTGAGTTTATTGACCTTTGCAGTCTATTTCTTTCATTTATCTTAATATATTTATCTATCTCTATTAAGTCAAGCAACTCTTCTCTTAGCTCGGTTTCTTCTAAATTGTGGGTGCATTTTTTTTGTTTTCCATTTCATGCGGGCAATCTATAGAAAGTTCTATTGCATCTTCCTGCGGGCATTCTATAGAAAGTTCTATTGCATCTTCCTGTGGCACATTCTCTTCAGTTTCATCCTGTGTCATCTGTTGCTCTGTCATATGGGAACTCACTGTCCTATCACTCCTCAACATTAACTGTGTCAGAGTTTCCAGTTTCCTGTTCCTTTCCTTGCTCTCCAGCTTCAATTGAATGTTTATACTGGTTTTCTGTGGAAGTCTCCAAAATATATTCATATTGCACCTGACCAATTGCTTCCCATTCCATTGGTTTCCCCTTAATTTGGAGTTCCACTGCTCTGTACTGTTGTGGTCTTCCTGAATTAGATTTTCTGCACTGAGTCCTTCACTTTGGAGGTATGTTATAACCTCAGTTTCTATTTCTTTAACCTCCATTACTAATCTCCTTTTCTACTTTTCCTCTTTGTCTTCTTATTTTTTGTATTGTAAAGTTTTCCATGTCTGGATTCCTTTGCCTGTATTTCTCTTCAAATATATTTGGTGGTGTTCTTTTTGTAATGATTAGTTTTGCTTTCTCCTTTGCATAGATATTACACCATATTAAATCTCTTTTTCTTTCTCATGTCCATATTTCTTCTTCAGACGTCTCCTGATCTTCCTGTTTCTCCTTACTTTCGGGACTCGTTCCATCATGCTGTGATATAACCTGTGTTAGACCTTCTACATCAAATCCTTCACTTTGCAGGCATTTCATAACTTCATCTTCTATTTTTTTAACTTTTGCTTTACTAATCTTCTTTTCTACATTCCCTGTTTGTGATATTATTTTATTTAATGTGACATTTTCCATATCTGGATGCCTTTCCCTGTATTTCTCTTTGAATATCTTTCAGGCTGCGTTCTTTATGTTGATTAATTTGGCTTTCACCTTTGCATAAATATTGCACAATATCAAATCTCTCTTTCTTTCCCATGTCCATATTTCGTTTTTATACTTTTCAAAAATAACGAGGTTTTGTTGTTTATATTTTCACACTTCTTCAGATGCTTCTTTTTCTAAACAGATCAAAATTTCTTGATCTATATACTGTTTTTCAAAAATCTGTTGTGTTAATGACCACAAATTTTTATTTGAAGCTTCTCACAGTTTTTCTTGCGGAAGTATTTTTCTTTCCTCTAACTAATCTCTTAACCTTTTTGTATATCTTGTGTCTAGAAATTCTGGGCTTTTTGCATAATAGTAACAATACATAATTTCTTTCTTATCCTCAATAGTCCACTCTATCGTCTTTATGGCTCTTGTAAATGCACAAAAGTGCTACGGAAACCTTGCTCCAGACAAGAAAGCAGCTGCAAATAACTGGAACCTGCTCCAATAAAGATTCTTAACGTGAAATTTATTAATAACGTTTTCGCCTTGTAAAAACTCAGCTTCATCAGAGAACAAAACAATAGTAAAATACTTTTTCTTTTAAAACGCTCTATAGGAAGTGATGTCAGAAAAAAGGTGTGTCAGGGAAAGAGTTAAAAAATTCAGCTATTTTAACTTGTACAACAAAATACGTTGTCACAAAAAAGCATTCAGTTAAAAAGAATACACAGGCATATAATTAAAATATTACAATGAAAACTAATAATAATATTGTAAACCACATGTAATACGCTTTCCTGCTAGGAGGTACATTACACCGTAAAAAAGTCATACCTACTTGTAGATGTTATTTAGTGTACTATAAAAACTTACGTAATGCATTAATGTTACATGTAAGCATTATGGTCACTGCCTATAATTGGTATTTGGAAATACACTTAAGTGAAAGCAAATAGTGCAACATAAAAAATTAGAAGAAATTTATAAGGAGTTTATAACAAATCTAACAAAAGCATTCGTTAGAATGCTGAACGCAAATAACTTCTTAATTTCAACACTGGTAAAATGTTGCAACTTTCATTTAAACCAGGGTAATAAAATGAATCAGTCCTGAACTGCCATTCAAGTTCTAAGATTTCCAATAATAACTTGAAAGGACCACCTCTAACAGGTTGTTTTATTTGGTCAATTGCCATAAATGAAAAGCTATGACCTGGGTGGTCAATGATGTGTTTGGCAAGTGCGTTATTTTCGTTTCTGTTGTTAATTGCGTAAGTATGTTCGTACATACGATCGCGTAATCTGCGGTCCGTCTTTCCTATATAGAAAGACGGACAACAGTCGCAGATCGCGATGTAAACCACGGACTTGCTTTCACAATTAAGAGGTTTCCTGATGTCAAACTTTTTTCCTTTTACTGTAAATGTCTGCCCTGACTTTGTTTTGTAGCATCTATTACAAAAACCACATGGATACATGCCTAATCTCTTATTATAAAATTTACTTGGGATGTCTCTTTGTAGTAATTCTTTCAAATTATTGTTCCTTCTAAAAACAAATGTAGGAGATTGTCCAAATTTTTTAATTAAAACAGGGTTACTTAATATAAAGTCCCAATTTTTCCGGACTATAGCTGATATTCGGCTTGAATCAAAACTATATGTAGTCACGTAACAAAGTGTAGGGTCAGAAAGGTTTTTAGACCTCAATAAATTTTCACTTGCTGTCGGACTTAGTCCAATAGGTTGTAAAAGGCTAGTATTACCTGTAGTATTGTTCATAATCACTGTGGACAAAATTGGACTATAAAAACCATTAATTCTCTTCATTTCAACCTCTTTAAAAATATTTTTAATAAATTCCAACGGGTATTTTCTTTTTAAAAACATATCCGTCAGCAAATCACATTCGTCATAAAAAATTTCCATCGTACTGGACATTCTTGCAGCCCTAACCAGCTGTCCCTTTACTACAGCTTTTTTCTGTTTCATAGGGTGGTGACTAGAAAAATGCAAGAATGAGTTACAGTACGTAGGTTTTCTATGTATCCTTGAGACAAAAGAGCAAGTGTCAAAATCTTTAATTAATTTAACATCCAAGTAATCAATACAGGATGTTGAAAAATTGTAAGTGAATTTGAGAAATTCTGAAGTGTTATTAATATTGGTGACAAATGTGTCAGCCTGTGTCTCATTGCCATCAAACAAAATGAAAATGTCATCAAGATAACGTGTATAATATCTAATCGGTGCCATTAATTCTGGTGACGAAAAAACAGAATGTTTTTCCCAGTAACTCATGTAGAAGTTTGCTATTACTGCTCCACAAGGGGAGCCCATCGCAACTCCTTGTTTTTGCAGAAAGTATTTATTGTCGAACATAAAATAGTTCGACGATAACACGATATCCATTAAATCTGTAATGACATCTATCTCGTTTCTTGAAACACCCAATTCACCCAATAAAAGGGCTGTCCATTCAAGAGCCTCTTGGTGGGGAATTGAGGTGTATAAATCAACAACATCAACGGTGAGGAAATTAACCTCAGCGTTGAAAGATTGTAAATTGATGGCTTCCAAGAAACTCCATGAGTCTTTACAAATTAGAGAAAAATGAACTAAATGTTTAGACAATAGACTATCCAGGAACTTAGCGCAAGAATAAGTCATAGATGACCTTCCATCAATTAATGCCCTCATCGGTGGATTTAACAGGTCTTTATGTACCTTTGGTATGCCGAACATAACAGGTATTTTTGGGAATGTTATATCAATATAGTTGTAAATGTCCAAGTTGATTTTTCCTTCAAGATATAAATCACGAAAGTACCCTCTCAACCTGTTGTGTGCTCCTTGAATCTCATTAAGGGAAGCTTCGGCATACGCTGGTGATTCTAAGATAGTGTACATTTTTTCAGTGTACATATCCTGACCAAAAATCACCAGTCCACCACCTTTATCAGGTTTTAGAAGCCTAACGGGCATTTTACACAGGTCATCTAACATTTGAAGTTGGGTTTTAGTAGTGTTGAATTTAAAAGGTGAGTCCCTTTTAAACCTGCTATTAAATAAGTGTCTCAAGTCAACCTCACAAGCTTGTTCAAAATGCATTAAAGAAGGATGCAATGGTGGGTTAAAAACGCTAGGGAGTACCAAGGAATGAAACCTGTCCTGACTAATAGGTTCACTGTTAAAATACAGTTTCAAATTAAGTTTTCGAACAAAACATTTCAGGTTAATCAATTCCTTTGAGACATCACCAAATTTACTAGGTACAAAAGTATATCCATATGCTAGTAACTCAATAAGCTCCTCTGCTAAGTCAAATTCAGTAAAGTTATAAATTTTAAAATCAGCATCTCGATTCAGCATTATTATTGGAGCCATTTGGGGCGCTGAAGTAGGCTCTAAAGAGTTACTAACACTAAAACAGCTTTCAACTGTGGCATTAACACAATTAAAAGACAGTATATCATCCCCAGACTCGTGTTCAATTTCTAGGCTCAGTTCCAATTCTGCCGCCTTTTCGGGCGTTGGCGTTGGTTGCGCTGGCCTAAAAAATTATTGTTGTTGTTATTTTTGTTATTTATATTTTGTCCTTTAATTCTACTACTGCGCCTTGGACCTGTATTTGGATTAAAAAAGGGAGGTTCCTCGTCCTGGAACTCCTCGTTAACATCATAAATAGTGTTATCAGTTCCTTCAGTGTTAGTCAAGGCATTTGTAGCTCCTAAAGTTACATCATTCCGCTCCATAAAACAAAGTTTGGGATAGGCTTTCTCACTTTGGTATGCTTGCCTGTCCCTTATAAGCTTCTTGACTTTGTTTTGTTTTAATTTGACCAACATAACTTCAATACTTGTAAGTGTGCGGTCATAATCAACTTTGAATGATGTAAAATTTAAATCCTCTTTCAACTGTTTGTCTAGTGCATCAATTTCCACAATAAGTTGTTGCACATGAAGCTCATAATGTTTAATTATGAGTTGAAGCAGCTGAATACCTTGTGCCTGGAACAACTCTTTTAAATCAGTAAAAAACAGTAGATTATTAAGCAGTCCTGAGGGTGCAAAAGCATTTCTCAGACCTTTCGGTACTAGTCCCTCACGTATACATTGATTAAAATAGGCTGCTTCTAATTGTAATTTTTTAAGTTTCAATACTTTACTGTCAAACAGTTTCAGTTTTTCTGAAATCGAAGAATTATTGTTTCCCTGAGCATGTGGATTAGGTGCATTTGAATTTGTAAAAGCGAACGCATCAGTGTTATGCATCCAGCTAGAAATATCAGTAAAGTTAATAACATTGCTTGTTGTACCTGTGGTCCTCACTGCACTCCTCGTTTGTGCAGTAGAGGAATGAGCAGGAGCGTCGTTCGTCGCTATCGTTGGACCCCTGGAAGTATTTGCTGCAACATCGGCATACCTAACATGATTGCCGAAAACTGTCTCAGTGGGTCCTGGTGGTATGCCTCTCGCCGTATTTAATAACGGCTGTGCTGGCGGGATGTCCGCATCCGAGAAGTTAGTCAAAGCAGCTTGTGTAGCAAATAAACCACCTCCTTCAGTCCTCGTGTTGTTAAAATTAGTAACATTCCTTCTTTCCATCACGTCCAGTCTTGCTTGAAACGTATCAAGCTTAGTTGAGAGAGACGTTAAAAGTGCAACCAGGTTAGGTGCATCATCCTGGTTTAAAGTTACTTGTCCTTCACTTATTTCAGTGGAGAAAATATGTGGAGTGCTGGGGCTATCAGGTCGTTCCGTAGCCATAAGACAGACCAATATAAACACCAAAATCACGAACCAGATGTAAATGCACAAAAGTGCTACGGAAACCTTGCTCCAGACAAGAAAGCAGTTGCAAATAACTGGAACCTGCTCCAATAAAGATTCTTAACGTGAAATTTATTAATAACGTTTTCGCCTTGTAAAAACTCAGCTTCATCAGAGAACAAAACAATAGTAAAATACTTTTTCTTTTAAAACGCTCTATAGGAAGTGATGTCAGAAAAAAGGTGTGTCAGGGAAAGAGTTAAAGAGTCTTTATGGCTCTTCTTTGGCCTATCAGTTTTTGTGATTTTTGTGGACTGCTACTTCCTTCTACAACAGGAGGGTCATCCATCCCCTGGGTCTGGCCTGGCCCCATTGTAGGAATGTTTCCATATTTTGAGGAATCTACACTCTCATTTTTTCCAGACCTAGCACCAGTGTGGCTACCAGGATTGGGCACTTTTTTTATCCTGGGTCTTGTGCACCCAGCTATCTTTTTTAGTTTTTGACCTTTGTTTGTCCATGATGTATGCTATATACATACAGTCTATATATCAGTGTTGCCTTGGTGAGAGTTTGTGAAAAACAGGGTCCACCTCATGAATGTACTCACCAAGACTTAAGGATGAATTCAGTTTCAGCACTACTACTCTCCTTTGCTTGCTGACGTATTCATCTCTCCATTCAGACCCCTAACTTCTCCCAGCATGGAAGTGAAAATGAAATTAAAGTTTTGCTGAGATATAACATATTAAGAACAGATGATAAAGAGAGGAAAAACTCTGAGCTGGGAACATCTAAAGCTAGCTTTGCTCTGTAAAGAAAGAAGATTGGTGCCTGTAAATTAGCAGTTTGACAAGAACTAGAACTGAAACCCAAGTCAGAAGAGAAATTAAGCAAACATATAAAGTTAAGGTGGGTGCCAGGCAAGCAGAGACAAAGACATTTGCATTAAATTGGAATGTCACAAAAGAAAATACTGCCAGTCCAGCTATCTGGAATTTTATAAATAATTCTATATCATTTGTGAATATTGATATGATTCATACAGAAGTGGGTGTAAAGGTGTAAAGTACTGAACTAAAATGTAACCACAGCATGCCCTGCTGGCTTATAATAGAAATGCATGTGTATGTTTTAACAGTAGAAACTAGAACACAGAGGGTTAACTTGCAAAATCTCAAGAAAATAAGTTGAAATTAAGGTGCTTTACAATTCTGCTATAAACGTTCTCTCTCAGTTTCAGCTCACTAGCAGACACAATGTCTAGAGCTAGAAGTTTTTGTATTGTCTTGGAAGAGAAGTAATTACTAGGTTTGAGATGCAGAAGTGTTTTATTGTTTTATGACTTCCAGGATCTGCAAACATCTGAGAGATATGTATTTTTCACAAGGAGATGTCAAATGTTACACTGGGGGTTTAGCTTGGGAACTAAAGTCAGGTGACAAAAAGTGATGTCATCCAAGCTAACCCAGCAGTAATATTTCATATTAATTTAAGACCTATCTCAGAGAGAGACTGTGCATTTTGTATCTTGTCTTTGACCTAAAAACATCCTCTCATCACCATCTTCTGCATTTCCCTTGCTGTAAGTAAGTTTTTAGGGCATAGTAACTCTTTTAGATTCAGAAAGGAATATAGTAAAGTATAGCTTAGATATTTTCTTTATTTATTTGAGACTGTCCTGCAATGTTGTTTTATATATTTCATGTCATGTTGAACTCTGATGTAACTGATTATTTACTGAGTATTATCTTGTTTTTTTACTATTTATTTATTATTAAATATATTTAAACCTATCTTTGTGGCTGATATCTGTGAGACATATTTAAGCAACTAGAGTACTTGCACATCTATTTGGTGACACTGTACAGGCTACTCCTAAGTAGCCTTGCTCTTGGTCATACTACCATTCAGATTAACAGTAACATTACACAGTATGATTGGACACCCTTTGTTAAGGGCCTTATAATAGCTGATAAGAGTAGCTAGTGGCAGCTGGAACTACCGTATAGTCTGGGCAGAAGGGGGCATAGCTAGTAAACCTGTATCAGCCTTTCCCAGGTGTGTGTGTGTGTGTGTGTGTGTGTGTGTGTGTGTGTGTGTGTGTGTGTGTGTGTGTGTGTGTGTGTGTGTGTGTGTGTGTGTGTGTGTGTGTGTGTGTGTGTAAATCAAACCTCAATGTGTGTGTGTGGTGTGTGTGTGTGTGTGTGTGTGTGTGTGTGTGTGTGTGTGTGTGTGTGTGTGTGTGTGTGTGTGTGTGTGTGTGTGTGTGTGTGTGTGTGTGTCAGCTACATGGGCAGGGACACAAAGCACTGGTTGGACAGAGAAGGTGCTGGAGGTTTTGGCTTGGCCACTCAGCTGAAATCTCAACCCTATAGCTGTGCCAGTGGGGAGTCTTATTGGGGATCTGGAGAAAGAGGGAAAAAACAGCCCCAGACTGACTGTGATCTCTGTGCACTCTTAAGGGAAATTGCACGTTACTGTGTGTGTACTTGTCATCCTCCAAGTGTGTACATCCCCCGCTGTTGCCAGTGGTGAGGACTGAGGCTCCTTGATTACTGGGCTAGTGCAGGGGTGTCACATATTAATTGGTTGACAGTGGTGGGATAACCACATCACATATTAATTGGCTTAGAGTGGTATGGATATTGAAATCCTGTAGCCTGTAAACAGTGGTCACTAAGAAAGGTGTTAGTACTCTCAATCAGCCACACAGTGAATACTCAGAGTTTCATTTCACAATTGTTTTATTTTTTTGTTGTTAGCTTAGTCAGGGAGAGCAGGCAAGCATGTCAGCAGAGAAGTATGACAAGCTGAGAAGGAGCCAGGTGGCTGAGATGTGCCAGGCTAAAGGACATGAACATAAATACTATGGGAAGAAATAACCAGGGAATTGTTATGGCTAGGTTTGTATAGGGCCGATAGCCTAGTACCAGCCTATGAACCTATGGTGCATGCCAACGTGACTAAGGCAGAAATGATTGTAGCCCTGGGCACAGCTGCATCACAGACCAGCAATCAGGAGGACAACCAGGCTTGATTTGGAGATGTACAACTCTCAGAAAATGGACAATTCAACCTTTCCACAGAGGATATAAAAAATCCATCTGGAGTTAAAGAGACTTTTACTGGAGGCCAAACATTTGGAAATAGAAGCAGCAGAGAAACTGAGATGTCTGGAGGCTAAGGAAAATAAGAAACTGCAACATCTAGAAGCTGAGGTGAATGAGAGGCAGAGGCAACATGAAAAGGAGATGCTGACTCTTCACCAGGGTCATGAAGGTAATGGGGAAGAGAGTAACCGAACCCTAGAAGCAACAAAGGTCAGTACATTTCTTCCATAATTTACAGAGGGGAATAATTTTGATAGTTTCATTCAAATGTTTGAAAGGGTATATAAAGAGTATAATGTTGACCAAGGGCTCTGGGTACGGTTCCTGACCCCCTTACTCCATGGTAAAGCTGTAACTGCTATTTCTAAATTGTCTGATACTGATTGCTTAAATTATAATACTGTGAAGAGTTGTCTTTTAGAGTGTTTTAAGTTAACACCTGAAGCTTATAGAAAAAAGTTTCCTGAGCATAGACGCAAGGCAGATGAAAGTTTGTGTGAATATGTTGCTGAACTAAGCAGTTATTTTCATAGGTGGGTGAATGGGTGTCAGGTCACCACTTTTGAAGTGCTGGCAGACCTTTTCATGAGAGAACAAGCTCTTTGCACTTTATCTGAGGACACGAGCATCTGGTTAGCTGATAGACAATGCAATACTGCAGATGAGTTGGGGAAGAAGGAAGACCTATAGCTAGCAAGCAGGGCATCCCTGCACAGGAAAGGGACACCCAGTGCTGCTCATGGGTCTAAGGGAACCCATGGTGGGCAGCCCAGACTGCCCCAACAGTATCTGCCAGTAGCAGGGGAAGCCACTACTCCAGGTACATGTCCAGGACCAAGGATTAAATGTTTTAAATGCAACCAGTGGGGCTATGTAGCATATAGATGTACATGGAGGCAAGGTCGGGAACAAAAGGTGGGAAAGCCAATAAGTGGGAATGACAAAATGCCAGCGGTAAGTTGTCTTGCGACAACAAGGGTACCAAACAACCACAAGAGGTTATACCCTGTCTTAGTAAATGGGCAACAGGCCACTGCTAAGAGAGACACAGCATCTGACATAACCATTGTGAGGCCTGCAATGGTTAAAGAGGAAAACTACTTGATTGGGCAGTCTACTCCAGTCAGAGTATTAGGACGAACCCCATTCCAAATAACTTTGGCTAGGGTTCACCTTGACTGGGAGTGTGGAAAAGGAAGCAAGCAAGTAGGTGTGTTTGAGGATATCCCTGCAGATGTCCTGATAGGGAATAATTTTGATAATGCAGTACCCTATGTGCACACAGTCTGGCTTGGAGACAAGCATGTGGGTATGGTAGCCTGAGGGAGACTCAGACAGACAGCACACTTGCAACCAGGACTGGTGAGGTGGTTACTTCAGGGAGGGAGCTACCCTGTAGCAGTGAGACTGAAGGTGAACCACAGCTGCTTGTTGGTGCTGATGTTCCTTGGACAGAGTGACTGCAAGGGCAAAGGTGAGTAGTAGCACCCAGGCTGACAGTGAGGCACCACTGTCAGAGGATACCAGACTTCCTGTGGAAGGGGAGCTGGGCAGGGTTACCAAGAGATTGTTGAGACAGGCATAGCTCTCAGACCCTACATTACAAGGCCAGAGGAAGGTAGCCAGTGAGGCACCTGATTCTCAAGGGAAAGGAGAATCTGTATACTGGGTCAAAGGGTTATTGTATAGAGAGTGGACCTCTAAGGGAGGGCTAGAGGTTGAGAGAATACAGCAGTTGGTAGTGCCCAGAGCTTATCATCTGGCACTTCTAGCCATAGCCCATAATATTCCCTTTGCAGGTCATATGGGCATAAAGCATACAAAGAGACTTATCATGCAGAACCTTTATTGGCCTGGGATTTCTAGATATGTAACAGGGCACTGCGGGATGTGTGAGCAGTGCCAAAAGGTAGGCAAGGCAGGAGACAAGGTAAAAGTTCCTTTGATGCCTTTACTTGTGATTGAGGAGCCATTTCAGAGGGCAGCTGTAGATATTGTTGGGCCTCTGAGTACCCCAAGTTCCACAGGGAAAAAGTATGTCCTAGTATTAGTAGATTATGCTACCAGATACCCTGAGGCAGTGGCTTTGTCCTCTATTGAGGCAGGAAAAGGTGTCAAATGCTTTGTTAGAGATTTTCAGCAGGGCAGGGTTCCCAAAAGAAATACTGACTGACAGAGGTGCAAATTTCATGTCAGACCTGCTAGCTTGTCTGTGGAAGTACTGTGGGGTGAAGCACCTAAGCACCAACCCTTGCCACCCCCAGACTAATGGTCTTGTTGAGAGGTTAAACTTTACACTCAAGACAATGCTACAGGCATTTACAGACCAGTTTAAGAGGGAGTGGGACAAATATTTGCCCCATCTGTTTGTTTACAGAGAGGTGTCCCAGGAATCCACAGGATATTTATCCTTTGAGTTGCTGTATGGGCATAGGGTGAGGGAACCTCTAGGTCTGATTCAAGATGAGTGGGAGGGTGATTGTGAATCCCACAAGCAGCCTGTTGTGGCATTTGTCCTAAACCTCAGGACAAGGCTCAGGGAACTCATAGGCTTGGACCAGATGAACTTGTCAGAAGCCCAACAGCAGGAAAAAGATCTGGTATGATAGGAATGCTAGAGGCAGACAGTATGCTGTAGAGCAACATGTAATGGTTCTCATTCCTGTCAGACACAAGCTGCAGGCAGCTTGGGAGGGACCCTACAAGGTGGTAAGTAAGGTCAGTGATGTTAACTACATGGTAAACATGCTAGGCAGGGGCATAAACTGTACCATGTTAACATGATGAAACCTTACCATGATAGGGAGGCCCTTCTGCTGAGTATTTGCAGTGGATGGCAGGAGGAGTCTGAGGGCGATCTGGTGGCTGAACTCCACAGAGATGCTCAGACTGACACCTCAGTGGAAGAGGTAGCAATGTCCCAGCAGCTATCCCCTACCCAGGTTCAATAAATCTGATCAGTGTTGCAGGAGTTTGGGGACATGTTCACTGGGAAACAAGGATGCACCCACCTGGTGCAGCACCATTTGGATACAGGACCCCAAAGACCTATTAAGCAAGCTCCTTATAGGGTACCTAAGCGAGTCAAATAGACTCTGAGGGAGGAGATACAGGAAATGATGGAACTAGGGGTAATCCAGGAGTCCAGCAGTCTCTGGGTCTCCCCAGTGGTGCTGGTACCAAAGAAGGATGGCAGCACCAGGTTCTGTTTGGACTACAGGAAATTAAATAGTCACACAGAGTCAGATGTTTACATCGTGCCTGGAACAGATGAAGCCCTAGGGCAGCTGGGTGGGGCTAAGTATCTTACCACTATTGATCTTACCAAGGGTTAGTGTCAGGTGCCCTTGACTCCCAGCACTAGAGAGAGGTCAGTCTTTGTGACTCCTTTTGGGTTATATGAGTTCACGAAGATGCTGTTTGGGATGAAAAATGCCCAGCAACTTTCCAGAGGCTGGTAGATTGTATCCTAGCAGGAGCAGGAGATATTGCCCTTGCTTACCTAGATGATATTGCCATCTACAGCCGATTCTGGCAAGAGCACCTAGAGCATGCCAGGGAGGTTCTGGGCAGACTACAGAGGGCAGGGTTGACCATTAAGCCCAGTAAGTGTCAGGTTGGTATGGCAGAGGTCTTCTACCTGGGACATAGAGTGGGGAGTGGTAATATCAGGCCAGAACCTGCCAAAATGGAAGCCATCCAGGCATGGCCAGCCCCTGTTACCAAAAAGTAGGTGAGGGCATTCTTAGGCACAGCAGGGTACTAGAGAATGTTTGTCTCCAATTATAGTACCATAGCTGCTACCTTCACAGACCTAACAAGGAAAACAAGCCAAATAAGATAGTGTGGACCCTAGCATGTTAGCAGGCAATCCAGAAGCTTAAAGGAGCTTTGGAGGAAACCCTGTATTAGCCATTCCAGATTACAGCAAATAATTTGTTGTGCAGGTGGATGTTTCAGACCAAGGGCTGGGGGCTGTACTCAGCCAGGTCTCTGCAGAGGGAGAAGAGCACCCAGTGGTATATCTCAGTTTTAGGCTCCAAACCAGGAAGAAATGCTATGCAACTATAGAAAAGGAATGTCTAGCCATGGTGTGGATACTGCAGAAATTTCAGCCTTATCTGTATGGAAGGAAATTCACTGCAGTTACAGACCACAATACCGTAACATGGCTACATTGAGACAGCCAGCAAAATGCCAAGTTACTAAGGTGGAGCCTAGGATTGCTGACATATAATATGACAGTGCAGCACCACAGTGGGATTAGCAATGCCAACACAGATGGGCTCTCAAGGCAGGTAATGGGGTGAGGTATTTCCAGGTAGTCAACCCTCTCAAGCAATGTTTCTCAATGATCACTTGAAAAACTAGCTTGAGTTTTTTTGGGGGGAAGAAATGTTACAAAAGGAAATACTGCCAGCCCAGCTATCTGGAATTTTGTAAATAATTCTATATAATTTGTGAATATTGATATGATTCATATAGAAGTGTATAAAAGTGTACTGAGCTAAAATGTAACCACAGCATGCCCTGCTGGCTTAAAACAGAAATGTATTTAAACTATTATAATTGTGTAAATGTATATGTTTTAACAGTAGAAACTAGAACATAGAGGGTTAACTTGCAAAACCTCAATAAAATAAATTGAAATTAAATTGTTTTATGATTGTGCTATAAAAGTTATCCCTCAGTTTCAGTTCAGTAGCAGACACAATGTCTAGAGCTAGAAGTTTTTGTATTGTCTTGGAAGAGAAGTAATTACTAGGCTTGAGATGCAGAAGTGTTTTACTATTTTATGACTTCCAGGATCTGCAAGCATCTGCATTTTTCACAAGGAGATACCAAAAGCTACACTGGGGGTTTACCTTGGGAACTAAAGCCAGGTGACAAAAAGTGATGTCATCCAAGCTAACCCAGCATAATATTTGATATTAATTTAAGAACTATCTCAGAGAGAGACTGCATTTTGTATCTTGCCATTGACCTAGAAACATCCACTCATCACCACCTTCTGCACTTGCCTTGCTGTAAGTTTTAGGGCATACTAACTCTTTTAGATTCAGATAGGAATATAGCAAAGTATAGCTTAGATGTTTTCGTTATTTATTTGAGACTGTACTGCAATGTTGTTTTAAATATTTCCTGTGATTTTGAACTCTAATGAAACTGATTACTTACTGAGTATTCTCTTGTGCTTTTATTATTCATATATTATTAAATATATTTAAACTATCTTTGTGGCTGATATCTGTGAGACATTTTTAAGCTCTTAAACTACTTGCATATCTATTTGGTGACAATGTACAGGCCACTCCTACATAGCCTTGCTCTTGGTCAGACTACCATTCAGATTAGTAGTAACATTACACAGTAGGATTGGACACCCTTTGTTAAGGGCTTTATAATAACTGATAAGGGTGGCTGGTGGCAGCTGTAACTACCTTATAGTCTGGGCAGAAGGGGGCATAGCTAGTAAACCTGTGCCAGCCTTTCCCAGGTGTGTGTGTGTGTGTGTGTGTGTGTGTGTGTGTGTGTGTGTGTGTGTGTGTGTGTGTGTGTGTGTGTGTGTGTGTGTATGTGTGTGTGTGAAGGTTTGGCTTAGCCACTCAGCTGAGATCTCAACTCTATAACGGTGCCAGTGGGGAGTCTTACTGGGGACCTGGAGAAAGAGGAAGAAACCAGCACCAGACTGACTGTGATCTCTATGTGCTCTTAAGGGAAATTCCACTTTACTATGTGTGTACTTGTCATGAAGACTGAAGCTCCTTGATTACTGGGCCAGTGCAGGGGCATCACATTGAACACAAGTGTAGACACACAGATTAGATAGACAGCTCTAGTTTATGTTCCTAGATATGTTACTAGGTCCAGAAAGTTCAGAATATTTGAGTTACAATGCTTGCTTCACTATGTTTAAACCTTCTAGACTGGAAAGCATGTTTTGTTCTGTCTCTCCCTGTTGATGGACAAGTTTAAGAATTGGATGTGTATATTCTGGGATGGTGAAATTCTTAATAACTGCAGAACTAAACTTCAGAATTTATGTGATGGCATATGATCTAACCAATTTAGGATTTTAAAATGTATTATTTCATAGCTATAGAGGATATAACTTTGTTGGGTAGATCAGGAACTGCATTGCTTAATCTTTTGTTGTTAGTTGCAAAGAAATCTGTAATGAGAAAAGAGAAGCAAGTTTCAACACCAGCAAAAGATGATGTCACTGTCTGGTGGACCCCAGCCATAAACAAACTATACAATAGAAGGAGGAAGCTACTACATGATAGAGCAAAATTCCAAAAAGGGAAGGCATCTCTGATCAGTGTTAGCAAAAAACTACGGGCACTCATAAAATCGTCTAAGGCCAGCTTCAAGAGAAAAATTGCACAGGACACTAAGAATAAACACAAGGCTTTCTTTAGTCATGTTAGGAACCTGGGTGGGACTTCCCAGATATGCTCAGAATTAGTCCAAAATGACAAAAAATACACCGAACCCACAGACATTGCCAACATCCTAGCTGACAGGTTCAGTGCAAACTCCGCCCCCCTCCCCACCAAAAGGGCAAATATCTATCCCAGCAGAGTGCTGCCCCCCCTGACATCTCAGATGCTCAGGTAAGAGCCGCCCTCTCCAAAGCAAAAAACACAGCATCAATGGGACCAGACGGTGTCCCAGGCTGCGTCCTACATGAACTCCAAGAAGAGCTAAACCCAAACATAAGACTACTGTTCAATCTCAGCCTTACCACAGGATATGTACCCAAAGAGTGTTGTACAGCAACAGTGGTCCCTCTCCACAAAGGTGGTGCCTCAACAGATCCTGGACACTATTGCCCCATAAGCCTGACTAGCTTGGTCTGCAAAGCTATGGAAAGGATCATCATGGACCTCATAAAAAAAAATATTGGGGACCTACAGACACTGTATCCTACCAAGTTCGGCTTTGTTAAGGGCAGATCCTGCCTCTTAAACCTGGTTGATTTCTTTGAAACAGTCACCAAGGCCATTGACGAGGGGAAGGTGGTCCACACAGCCTACATGGACCTTGCAAAAGCCTTCGATACAATACTCCACTTGGGCATTATAGATAAGCTCACCAGCTTAAATATAAACCCCTATGTCACTAGATGGGTTGCAAACTGGCTCAAGGACAGAACCCACATGGTTAGAACTGCTGGAGCCATGTCAGACTCCAAACCAGTTATAAGTGGCATCCCACAAGGCTCAGTCCTGGGACCTCTCCTGTTCGGTATATATTTCTCAGAGGTACAGGCCAACACGGAAGGACTGTGGCTGACCAAGTTCGCAGATGACTGCAAACTGGGCGCTATAATCGACTCTCCAGCCGACACAAGCATCCTCCAAAAGGGCCTCATAGAAACAGACAACTGGTGCCAGAGCCATGGCCTCAAGCTAAATGCCAAAAAGTGTATAGTTATCCCCTTTGGCAAAAACAAAGTGCCCACAAATTACCACATAGGTGGTAATCCATTAATCTGGAAGAAGTAATTAGGGACCTGGGGACCCAAGTTGATAGCAATCTCTCATTTGACAACCACGTGGCCAAAGTGGTTAGAAAAACATTTTATATAGCCCACCTAATCATGAAGGGATTCACATCTAGATCAGGGGAGGTCATCGTGCCTCCTTAGTCATCCCTCATCAGGCCCATAATTGAGTACAATGCCCCATTTGGGATGTACCTTACCAGACACCTGCAGCAACTGGAAAGACCCCAAAAGTACCTCACCAAGAGGATCAAAGGGCTCAAACAGATGTCATATGCTGCCCGGTTAAAGAAACTCCAGCTCTACTCAGTGGCATACTGCCTGCTAAGAGGTGATCTGTGCCTGATGTATAAAGCCATGTCCAACCCGGAATTAATGGACATGCTGCACCTCAGAAAATCCAAATCCCATCGAGCTACGCACTCGAGAGACTTGAACCTCAGCACTGAAATAAATAGGACATGCTGGAGGGACAGATTCATAACCCAGAGGCTCCCTTCACTCTGGAATAAAATCCCAGTCCAGGTTAGGCAGAGTCCCTCATTGACTCTCTTCAAGAGGAATCTTGATGAGTGGATGGGGGATCGTAGGTTTACCCCGGGTATCACTTCTGTGTCACTGTTAGACAGAGGCACAGTATACTAACCTCGAAAAAGGGCATAGCAAAATTAATTTAAAATGCGTGGCAAAAGCCAAACACACTCTGGCTAGGCTTATAAATGCCCTAGAGCAGATAGCCTAGTATGAACCTATGAACCTATGAACCTATGTAATTGTGATGAGACAACTCCATGACTTTATACTCAAAAAAGGATCTTAAGGATAAACGAAAAAAGACACTGAATAAATAGATGGGCACAACCTTTTGTTTTTTTGTCCCCTCAGACCTCATACTTCATTCTACTGGCACAGCCCCCAGTGCCACATGTCCATGCCACGTCTACATGCCAGCCTTTTTCTCCTTCCCGGACTACTCCAGTATTGCTGGGGCTGGTCATCGATTAGATGACCAGGACTTTTTAAGATAGACAGTGAAGCATGCAGTCAATAACATGAAATTGTATGTGATGATGCAGTGATTACTGATTGTGGGATGATCTGTTTGGATCAAAGACTGAAAAGTAGTGTAAAAATGAAGGCCAAGAATGAGGTTGGGGGAGGGGGTTGCAAGAAACTGCATAAGGATGTCAAAATGGTTATTCGTGTTTACGTGTTAAGACTGAGTACTATTTCTTAAAATGCTGTGTTTATTGTTTGCTTGTTAATGATCTAATACAGTTCAACATTTCCAATAAAAAGGTCCATGGTGTGACATGAAGTATAGTCAGTCAGACAATCTACAAAATTAGACAATTGTATGATGACTGTGCTTAAACAGAATAGTGTCACAACATGTACTGATCCAAAAGAGATCAGTAAATGAATCAGTTAAGTTTGATTCCGTTATTTGTACTCTTAGGTAAATTAGTTTACAGTCACAGAGTTAGTGTTGGTCACAAAACATACATTTAAACATATAACATACATTCATTTAACAAAAACATTAAAAAGTGATTTTAAAGGCAGCACTTTTAAAAACAGGCGTTTACACCCTATATTGCACATCTCCATATCCTATATTGCACATCTCCATATCCTATATTGCACATCTCCATATCCTATATTGCACATCTCCATATCCTATATTACACATCTCCATATCCTATATTGCACATCTCCATATCCTATATTGCACATCTCCATATCCTATATTGCACATCTCCATATCCTATATTACACATCTTTACTAATTTAAAGTGCCATCATTATACCCATCTATTTTGCATTTCAAAACAAATATTTTAAATTAAACAAAAAGTTAAGATTCATACATGCTACAAATGCAGATTATTCTTAAAATTGAACACAGTTGTTATTAATTTGAGCAATAGCTACAGAATAAAACGATTCTTATACCATTTTGTTTTACACATTGAGAACAGATAAATTCCTCCAGATGAAAGAAGATGAAATTCAACGTATAGTGGGTGTAAAACATCCTTCAAAATTGAACCAATTATTGTTTCCAATCTTCTAGAATATAGAGACATAAGGTTCAGTCATTGTTCTCCAATGAACTTAACAGACCATTTCACAATCTGATTCAATGAATTCTTATTTTTCATAGCTAAATATCCATACTATGGTACCAAAGAAAATGACAGAATTGATTCAATGAAAGCACAATAAAATAAGGTGATCATTTTTATCTATGTTTAATTGAGAACATTTTCACAAACAAAACAATATTTGATGTTTTTTTCTACACACAGCTTCACAGTTTTCCTCAAAATTCAACTTTGAATCTATAATTGCCCAAGATATTTGTAAGATTGTACACATTCAAGCACACCCTTTATAACTGTTACACCATGTGTATGCGCATGCTTTCTAAAATCAGTTATCATATCTTTGGTTTTAGCTACATTTAACTGAAGACTCATCACACCATTTAACAAAATCAGTAATAACTTGACCATGACTATTGTCATTATCTTTAAGCTAATTACAACAGCATCATCTGCATATTTCAAAATGGTGCTATTTTCATGCATACTCCTACACGTTTGTATAAAGAATAAACAAAAGGGCCGAAAGTGCACATCCTTGTGGAGCTCCAGTTGAGGAATACACTAGATCAGACAAGGTTTTATTTACTCTAACTCTTTGTATTCCATTAGTCAAAAAAATATAGAATCCAGCCCATAAGATTATTGCTCAAAATCAAACTTCTCTTGCCATCTGCTAAAGATATTTCAGATGTTAAATTTGATACATGGATACTGCCTTACATTAGTATAACTGAAGGTAATGTTCTTTTACTCCTTTTAGAAATGTGACTGAAATTCAGCTGTTGAAGTTCTTTCGGCAGGTTGAATAAAATATACACCTGTATTTCAACCTTACCTCGTAGTGATACACCTGTGCTTTTATTTTTATGGGAAAATACAGAACAGCATATTAATGTGATTCTCATCACCAGCCCGTTGCTATTTGAATGCCCCTTGTTAGCTTTCCAGTAAAAAAGCTATAAATATTCTTCATGGTGCATTATTTCTGAGGATTGTTACATAGGGTCTATATTATCATGTCAACACTGCTGTTCATCAAATGCCCGTATGTTGACACATGTACACCGAAATACCTAAATGTTGAATGGCCACGAAAGAGATTTTTTTTCCTAGGGGAAAAAAAATCACTGGGCCGTTGTCAGGAATTTGCCATTTCCTCCACTGTAGTGCGTTCTTGGAGTTGGTCTATTTAAGTAGGAGTGGTGTGGGGGCACAGCCCCCCACTTCATTGTGTCGTTAGTTTGTTTTGTTTTTTGTTGGCCCAATGATTTTTTTCCTTGGGAAAATAATTGCTTTTCTGGCTGTTCAGCATTTAGATATTTTGGTGTACATGTGTTTACGTAAGGGTGTTCGATGAACAGCCCTGTCAACATGGGAATATAGACCCATTACATATGCCTGCAAGTATTTATGTAGTCATTATTGTGTCATGTAGAGTGCATTCTATATTCATACATTTATTTTATGTAATTGTCATATTTTATATAATATAGTCTATGCCATCTTCTTTTTCTTCATGTACAGTTAACCTTTATAATGTACTGCTCTGTATCAGTTACTTTATATACACATGCATGATCTATATTCCTGAATGCAAGTACAGTTTTTCTGCTTATTTTACTTTAACTTGTAAATATTAAAAGGATACTGTCTCTCACCAAGTTTTTTTACTCTTCGGCTGTCTAAAATGGTTCACTAAGATCAGTGCTCTATCCCCTCTTAACAAATGCTACATAATAAGCAAATATAGGCAGTTGATTAAGGAATACTTTTACCTGGAAAAATCTCACAGAGCTGAGACATTACCTGGAAAAATTAAGAGTGGATATGCCCTATTAAATGAAGCTAGGGACCTCAGGACCCTTTAAAAAGCAGAACACAGTTGGTGAAAGAGAATTCCTTTGAGGAAAAATTTATAACAATACCTTTGACAGCTTCTCTTTTATAAAAATTAATGAGCAGGTACATAAAGATTGATATTCATTTATTTAGTTTCTCAGCAGCATACTATGCATCTTCATATATGTCTATACTGTTAAAATGCTTGGTCATTTGGCGTTGCTGGCTGAGGTTGTCCTGCATTTGTAAGTCTTTGGAAAAAAGTAAGAGAAGAAGAGTTCTGACTACCAGGTACCTCCATATCTGAAGTAAGCTCTCTTGCACAGGTGTTCCACCCTGTATTATTCCACCTTTCCTTATGCTGGTCCCATGTTCTGATTAAACTATCTTCAGAGCCTCATTCTGCCCTTTCTTCATGTAGGGAGCTCCAAGACACTGCCTTCGACATGAAGAATAGCTTCTTTCCATCTTTCCTGAAATGTTTCCCATCCAATTGCTAGACACCCCAGAGTTACCCACTTCCTTCAACAGCCAGTGGGTTCAAATGACAAGCTGCATCCTTCATTTGATGTAGTGTGTGCAAACACAGCACCTTTACTTGTTCTATATACCTCTTTTCCTGTGACTCCAACTCCCCTGCACCTTTCAGTAAGTCAGCATATTTCTTTAATTAACAGAATAATGGTGCATATTTTTTTCTAAAATAATTTTACTGAAATCCTTTGAGACATGTATGGAACAACAAACATAAATTTACTGTACTATGCAAAGATTTACAGTCTCATCACTTGATGATTTAAGATATATCACTCCTTTTATGTTGTGAACCTAATGTTGCTGGTAGCAGATGGTGGACATAAACACAAATCTGTGTACCGCTGCAGATCTCTCTCTTGCTTCACCCCCGCACACTTCTATTATTATGCTTTCAATTCTGTTATCTCTTGCAGCAGCTTTTAATTTTTGAAGCTGATCAGCAGTCATTCATAGTTGTGTTACTAAACATAACATCTAATATCTTCTTCTAGCTGATCTATACATTCCTTAAAGTATGCCCTGCTTAGTATCTGCAATGTTCGTCAGCTTTCGTGGCTTATACTGCACTTGAATATCATACCTCTGTATGGCTAATATTCTTTGTTGCCACACAGGTACATTGTCTAAGAATTTCTTAAATATACTTTTAAGTACCTTATGATCAGACTGTATAGTAATGCTTTTCCTGTTTACATTGTCATAGATTTGTTTGACAACCAAAGCCTAGAACAAGCATCTATTTTTCCGTCTGAGTATAGTGAGTCTGCACATTGGTCAATGCACCTCCATCATAAACAATGCACAGTCTTCCAGTAGTAAAACTGCTCTTAAACCTTGCTGACCTGCATTGACCGGAAGTGTATTAGGCAGTGTTACATCATAATACTTCAGACTTGCTACAGTGGTAAATAGTTTTTTTTTTAGTAGTTCAAACTCTTTTCTGGATCTGCTGACCAACATTATACTATTTCAGTTTCTAGCAGCTTTCTTAGTGGCACAATAATTTGACAACTATGGAATAAATGTTAATAGATATAATACCATTCCTAAAAAGTGCATAAGATATAAGATCACAGTTGTTTGAACTTTATTAACATCTGGTTCTGGTCCATCCTTAGACAGTAAATGACCTATATAGTTTGGAGAAATTATTTGACACTTGAATTTGTCGAGCTTCAATTCCAATGACATCAGTCTGTCTGATAGCTTAGATCAGTTGTCTGTCATATTCTTGCTTCTTGGCATCACTTGTTAATTATTATCAATCTGTTTCGTGTCCAACAAGGCGAGATAAAAGGTGTGTATAAAACATTCTCATTACCTCCTTTGGGTTTGGTGGAGCATAACGGTATACGATTATTACCAATGTATAAAAGGGTTTTAAAGAGGGAGAAGGTACAGAAGAAGGACATAAATATTTGGAATGAAGAGTCACTATGGGGTCTACAGGAATGTTATAACTCTACTTTTGACTGGGACATGTTTAAACAATCTGGTGGTGATGATTTGGGCAATTTTTTTGATGTGATATACTCCTATATTGTTTTTTGTAGGGATATGATTGTACCATGTAAGTAAGTTAAAGTTTACCTAGATAATAAGCCATGGGTAGACAAGTTTGTTACGTCTAGTATACAGAAAAAGAAAAAAGCTTTTAAGGATAGAAATGTGCTTGAATTGCATACAGCCATTAAATAGTTGAAAATAGAAGTTTTAAGAGCAGAAAAATATAAAACTGAGTTAGAGGGTAAGATGGCTGTAAATGATCTTGGATTGGTATGGTCTAGTATGAAAACTATAGCAAGTATTCAGAAGTCAAATAACAGTGGTAAGCTCATCTTAGATGGCTGGGATACAAACTTTGACTTTGCCAATGACCTTAATTCTTTTTTCAATCATTTTGATGTTTTTGATTTAGTGACGGCACATGATATGAAGCAACAACTTATAGATAATCAATATTCTAGTATAGATCAAAAAGAGGTAGAAAAGGCATTTCTTTCAATAAGGTTAAGGAAAAGTGGTGGACCTGATGATCTCTGTGGCCATGTACTTAAAACTTGTGCAAGAGGATTTAGTTCTGTATTTCATTATACTTTAATAGACATTACACACACAGCATGTATCTAAGCTGTGGAAGGATGCTGTGGCAGTTCCAGTTCTGAAACTGAAATGTCCAAAAAATCTGAAGTATTTCACACCTGTAGCTATTACATCAGTCGTAATGAAAACTTTTGAAAGATAGATAAAGTTAGAAATTTTAAAGAAAACAGCATGTGCGCGATCCTATGCAATTTGCTGATAGGCCACGGACAGGTGCAGAGGATGCAATATTACCTTGCTTAATTTACTTGTTAAACATCTGTAAAATAACAGGTCACATGTCAGACTCTTGTTTCTTGAATTTTCTTCTGCCTTTAATACTATTTAACCACATGTTTTTTACTTAGAGATGCAGATACCCTTTTCTGTCTTTTGCAGAGAGTGGTCTATATTGTAGAGTGAAACTGGTGGAAGCCCCCCGACCTTATATTTCTATAGTTTAAGCTAATTTAACACAGTAGCATATTCTATTTTCACAGAGCAAAGCTTCCCCGGTTAAAGCAATTCCCCTCAGCTACTAACTTCTCCTGAGACTCTTCTAACCCCTCCGAAAAAAAAAACAACACTACAGTAACAGTAGCTGGCCTCCAACTAAGGGAACATACTGTTAAATCAGCAGCTTTCTAGAAAAGTTAGCGGTCCTATGTTACAAACTGCTCCCCCAAAAAATAAAATAAAATTAAATTAAATACTGTTATTCAACAGAAGAAGTCAAAGTAAACAGAACAGGTACTTTTTACTGCATCAAACACCCTATAATTCATGTCCCTTAAACAAGTAGACACAGCTTTATGCTTTTACTGAATTTAACAGTCTCTCAAGACAAAGTTGTACTTTTATTAAATATTCCCCAGTTGTATTCCTTACATTAAATTTGCACACAAATAATGTTAGCATTACTTAAATCAATGAGATAGTTTTTCTGTCTTCTGCCTGAATCCCTCACCATGATTCTGTTCATTCCATTCACCTACCCTGCCCCAATCTCACCATCGCTGTCCATCTCTACTATTATATTCTCCTCTCCCCCTACTATCCTTATCCACCCAATAAAATAATCTAATTTTACACCAATAGCACCACTTCCTCAAATAGCCCCTTCCCTTAGTCAGCATCCAGCAATAAGCCTTAACCTTAAACTAACCTGGTTTCTTCTTCTTCCCTTCTACAATATGCTAATCCTAAGCATTCTTCTATTATTTCTCCTGACTGCACATACACTTATCCTCACCTCAATACCTCCCTGAAAGTACTCAGCTACCTTCCTCTACCTGAATTAACAACCAAACTACATTCAAACATAGTAACAGCTTCATAACCCACACCATTTTTACACCTTCCAACATCCACATGTT
The DNA here is from genome assembly GCF_019279795.1 of Protopterus annectens. NCBI lineage: Eukaryota > Metazoa > Chordata > Ceratodontiformes > Protopteridae > Protopterus > Protopterus annectens. The sequence goes on from NC_056725.1 coordinate 801,785,592, forward strand.
CAAAATCTAATCACAAGTCAGTCAGCCTGTCAAAACCTAAATATAAGTGGCTACACGAATAACAGCCTCACCTACTAAAACTTCAACTCTCAGGTGATATAGTAGCCCAGGACCCCATTCACAACCCCCTCCCTTTTAGAATCTCTACCTCATCCATCATATTCAAAAGGGTTTTTCCTCTTTAATATCAGCCTCAGAAGTATCTCTAACAAACTATCAGAGGTGCATGCCTGGATTTCCCAGCACCTACCTGACATAATCATAGCCACAGAAACATGGCTAAAGCAGGAAATTCATGATGAAAAAGTGTTTCCCCCCCAGACTGTAACATCCTTAGACTAGATAGAAAGAAAAAGTGGGTGGGATAGTCATCATATATAAACAAATACTTAGCCTCTCACTTCATACAACCACATCCCCAAATTATAGTAATGGCTAAAATCCTAATGGTTACTTGGGTATTCTGAAAATAAACAACCATAAAAACTTAACTATTGTAGGAGTATATATCCCCCCCCCCACATAAATAACATTGGCACATCTAAGGAACTCCTCTCGTGGGTTTCTTCATCTACCTGTCAAGAAACCATCATAATGGGAAATTTTAATATTGATTGGCTAACAGTAAAAAAATATATCCTCCAACAAAACATTAACCTCTTTGGATTGAGTCAAATTTTAGATACCCTAACAAGGTACAATAAAAACAGTAAGAAACAAAATAACCACGACGGGGTCCTCACAAAATTTCCACAAAAAATACTTCAACTGTCTTATAGGTTCATAGGTTAGTACTAGGCTATCGGCCCTAGGGCCTATACAAGCCTAGCCATAACAATTCCCTGGATATTTCTTCCCACAATATTTACTTCCCTGGACCCATGTCTAGCAGGGTGACTGACGTGATCCCCAGGGTGAATTTCCTATCTCCCATCCAATCGTTAAGGTTCCTTTTGAAGAGGGCCAAGGAGGCCCTCTGCTTGACATGTATGGGCAGTCTATTCCAGAGTCTGGGGAGTCTCTGGGTCAGGAACCTATCCCTCCAGCATGTTTTGTTTATTGTGATGACAAGGTTTAGATCCCTGGAGACAGACAATCTAAGTGACCACCTAGCTTTGTTGTAAGGAATTATCCATCCACCCCAAAACACACCGCATCTATCAATCTTGCAACACAATTAACTTTGATAAAGAGTTACCCATACCTTAAAATCAATCAATTAGCAACAACTAAAACAACTTCTACTAGATGAAGCTGTATCCTTTAAAATAGCACTTCCCTAGATATACTCAACAACCATGCCCTGTTAGAAATAAAAGTGTTAAATTAAACTCTACTCCTTAGTTAACAAAACAAACAAAGCTACTAACAACAAATTGAGACAAAGCCTAGAGTAAATGGAAACAAAACAAAACTGAATCCAGTCTCCAGGTTTACAGGCAACTTAGACATTATGCCAAAAATAAGATCAACTCAGATAAAAGATTTTACTACACAGGTCAACAAAATACAGGTAACACTAACCCTAAAACATTCTGGTAATTAATAAACAAACTCATCCACATTGGATGTGCAACCCAACCAACTCCTCCACCAACCAACTTCACAGAAAGCATAGCTAACCAGTTCAATACTTTCCTCATTCAAACAGCTGCCTCACTCTTTAAAGACACAAGAATTACCTCTATACCTATACAAGAGTCTGTGCAATAAAAATATAATAACTCTCAAACCTATAAAAACCTCCTTCATCAAAAAACGTCTCCTTAAACTTAAACCTAACACTATCACCCCAGATAACCTTCCTCCTGAGTATATTTAAAGTAGCAGCAGTTTATGTTGCCTACCCCATAAGCATTCTAATCATCTGCTCCATCAAAGACAGGTACATCCTTCTGCTCTGGAAGAAATCATACCTTCTGCCACTTCACAAAGGTGGGCACTCTACAGACTTCAACAACTATCAGCCCTTTGCTACTACCCACCACCACCAAAATCCTAGAGAAATGCATCCATCGCCAACTACTAAAGTCTATATTGGAAAATAATTCTTCTCTCTCCTACCCAAAATGGCTTCTGCCCACATCACAGTACCAGCACTGGACTCCTCAGTTTCTGTACTCACATTAACCAGCACCATAATGCCAGAAAACTAGTATCAGCAGTATTCCATGACTTGTGCAAATCCTTTGATACAATATCATATCCTTATGTTCTTAACAGACTCTTCTCCCAAATGGACCAATGATATCTCCTCTGTCCTTCCTTTATCTGTTGGGTTTCCACAAGGCTCCATCCTAGGACCTCGCTTATTTAATATTTTCATTAATGATCTACACAAATCAACCAAAAACACCTCCAAAGTACACAATGCAGATGATTCGAAACTGATCTGCTCAGGTAAAACTATTGAGAAATTATAGCAACTAACACAGGAATCCCTCCTGTCTGTAGAGGCTTAGCCCTACAATGCCTAGCTTCTATTGAACCCCTCCAAAAACAACCTCATTTTTACTCATAAACATTCCAAGGGAACAAGCCCAGTTTCCCCATAATCTCTTCCAATAACACCAATGTTTAAAGTGTTTCATACTCCAAGCTGATAGAAGTAGTAATTGATGAAAATATGAAATTTCATCTCTATTTAAAAGAAGCAGTCAAAAAAAGTGATTGAAATCTTGGGTCTCCTCTACAAAATTATCCCATTTTAACTGAAGAAGCAAAATTATATATAGCCACAGCCTACCTACTTCCAACACTTCTGCACGGGGTCTCCATACTTATCATTCTACAAACTACCCAACTGAACCTACTAGAAGAGCACTATAACAAAGTGCAAAGTTTACAGCAAACCTACTATACAGGTCACACCATTGATTAGCCCTGAAAATGCTCCTCTGGTTAGAACTCCCTCATTGCTTGTCTTACTCTCAGGTGAATATGACACACACTCTAATTCACTACCGTGAAATATGCCCACACCTGGCCAGTGTTCTTACTTGTTTTTTTTCCATACAAAACATTATGATCAAGTGATACAGATTTACTAAATATGATCAAATCATCTAACTCAGCAGAAGACTTTCTGTTCTCGCGTTATGTCTCAAAAATGTAAAATGACATTCTATCCCCTATAAGAATAGACTCATCATACAAATCCTTTTAAAAAATCTTAAAATGCATCTCCTGAATAATTGGACTTGCTCTTGCTCCAACCCTGGATAAAATACAATTTCTTCTCACATAATCCCATATTAACCTATATTAACTCCTCTGCTTTTTTTCTTTTCTTTTAACCCCAACTGACATTCTATGCTTTGTCTCTCACATACATCTCCTCTGACTATTTTATATCCATTCTCCTTCCTATCATATTCTGCTTGTGATCTACAGTCTGTCTCAATTCACTACGTAAGGTGCACTCATAATGGCATTGTTAAATTTTGCTGAATGTATGCTGCTCATATGTATTTACAAATTGTTGAATTTTCTGCATATTTTTCTGCTGTACATCTGTTTGAAAATTATACTGTAAAATCTTGTTTTGTGTAAATTCATGTGCAGCTTTTCTCCCCAGCCCTCTGCTGAAAAGGGGCTCTGCCCAGTCAAAACATCCTGGTAAACAAATGTAAATAAATAAATACATACATACATACATAAATAACATATGTGTTCTTGTGTTGTAGATGTTTGACTGAGAAGTAAAAAGCATCTGCCACTAATGAGGGTTAGGGGTAGATTTTTGCTCCAAAAGCATTTGTGTGCAGTGACTTGTTTTAAGTGCTTTTAAAAATTCTTATTAAAAAATAAATAGCTTGCTTGTTGAATGCTTGCAAGTTTTAATACTTTTGGCTAAAGCAATGAAAAGAAACTACTTCTAGCTAAAGCAATGAGAAGACTATAATAATTAACTTCTTGAATAGTTAAGTTTGATTTTTGAACTATAACCATTTGGAGTTCTGATAATTTTACTATACCATGGGAATCAGTGGATTCTAGGAGAATAAAACTGAAAGGTGCTACTGGATAACAGTGAGAGCTGAGCTAATGTAAATCAACTGCTTATTGTCATGTTTGAAAGGATAAAGACAAAGATGGATGCTAATGGTTTTTGCAGGTACTTAAGACATAAATCAATGTCAGTGAAAAGCAACATTTTAAAACCACTGACATATGCTTATTAGGGTCAGAAGTGCCTTTGAGGCAACCAAATACCCTTAGTGAACATCAAAGGAAAGAAGATGACCTGTTAATGCATTCACATTGTTCTGCAGCCCTTAAACCTCGTGTGACTATCAACGGTGACCTCATGAGTTATTATCTCCTAGTAGCAGGTCATACTATCACAGCCTCACTTATAACACAGGTAAGGAGGAATGACCACTAGTCATACTTCAATGATGCCAGGTGGTCACAGAGTATGAGTGTATCTGTACCACTCCGGAATACCCCATCACTATTAAAGAAATGTATTGATAAGTATAACAAAGCTTAACTCTGGGTACAGAAAGGTTACTGCTCACTGTGTGAAACTGATACTTTTCGTCTGGGGTAGATGCTTTTTATAATTAAAGGAACATAAATTCCTACAAGTAAAATGATATTTTGAAAGTTTTTTGTACTTCATACAATGACAGCAATTTACATTTGTAAGACATACTACCCTACAATGCCTTCATATAAAATCACTATTGTTTTGGCCTCATGTAGTGATCTGGCAAATTCATACACTAAAGAATGAAATTTCACAACAAAACTGTAACAAAGTACGCTTCACAACCAACATTTTCAGTGTGCTGCTGTTAAATAGGTTACACATTCTTTCATTGATTCAACTGTATATTCATCCAGTGTTTCTTAAAGAACTGATCCAAAAACAGATATGTTTATTAATTTACAGCTTTCAGCCTTTCCAGACCATTATGTTGTTTGAAGAGAATTGCAGGCAGTGGTACATTAGATTATTAACACTTTGAAAATATACTTTAAATTTGTTTTGACAAAAAAATGTTTCAATGTGATCGTTTCTACTGCAGTGACTATTGGCTTTTATACAATGACTCCCACATTAATATTCCAAAACGTACACGCTGATTGATCAGCATGCCCATTGTAAATCAGACTTATACTAATGGAAAAAGGTCCGGTCACCCGAACATTTTCCATTAGTATAAGTCTTGTTTTTTTTTTTTTTGTGTTACACAGCAACGGAGAATGGAAGAGCTCCGTTGCTGTAATCTCGCTATGTTAAACAGGTTTAACATAGCGAGATATCTTAAAAAAAGCAACGGAGATCTTCCTTTCTCCGTTGCTTTTTTTAAAGCTATCTCGCTATGTTAAACTCTTTTTAAAAAGCAACAGAAGCGAGACACCTTTTAAAAAGCAACAGAAATCTTCCTTTCTCCGTTGCTTCCACACACAGCTCTGATGTACTGCATAAGCATACGCATACGCAGTATATCAGAACTGCTGCAGAATACCAGACAGCTGCGGAAGGGCAGCACAGAGGCATAATACAGTGCCATTATTTAAGAAAAGTAAGTATTTCTTTTTTAAATAATGTCATTGTATAATAGCAATAACCCACTTCTGGGTGTGGGTAATGCTGGATTTACCCACGGTTGTCTTTGTTTGGCCACTCGGGCTTCGCCTTTGTGACCAAACCACACCAGCCATGAGTAAATCCAGCATTACCCACACCCAGGTGTGGGTTATTGCTTAAAAAACCTATACTTGCACAGTGAGCAGATTCTTACTAATATAGTATGCAACAGACTGACAAAAAATGGCTAAAATACTATGAGGAAGGATAAAAATAATTTATGGTCGTGAGTGGGCAGCTTTTTTACAATCAACAAAATAAGTTCACTTTTTTGTTCTCTATGAATAAATATATAAAGATGTCCTTACATTCACTGCTGCAGTATTCTAAACATTTGGGGATTCCCTGCCATGGAAACCTGTCATCCGGGCAGTATACCAAAGACTTACTGTTGCATTTAAAGGTACGCCTGAACGTCACACAAATGCTCCTTGCATACTGTAGGGCATAAAGGTGATGTTCAGGCTTACCATAAAAAGAACTTCTTTACCATCAGTCCCAATGCATCTTTTCATCGTCAGTCTGTTTACCTGTGTCTGTTTTGCCAGCTGAATGCATTTTCTTTCTCCAGTGATTACCTACATCTGTTTGCAGTGCAGATAAGTGCCCCATTGTTTTCTCTTGCTTTTTTGTGCTCCATGGGGTTAATGTCATCCAGGAAGGGTAATCTTTTTTTTCTAGGAATATGATCCACGGAGTAACAAGGCACTTCCAACCAGCTTTATTACAAACAGAAAACACCAGTGCTCCACCACTGACCTAGGTTTCGTCCAAAACTGACTTCTTCAGAGTGTGTGGAGCCAAAGCTTATACATACACTCCCCAATTTAGCAATTAAGATAGTTTAACAATTAAACAATGAAGAAGACAATAAAGTAAAATACAATAAACACCTTTTCTGTGTTACAAAAAAGTAAACTAAAAAACTCACATACATAACTTAAACAATTACAATATTAAAACTTAATAGTTGCAAAAGACTTTTAATATTAAATAATATTAAAATTTCTATGTAAAAGTAAAATGAATTATGTATATATGAAGCAACAAAAATTAAAAATAAAATAAAAACATATTTGTACTTTAAAAAGTGTAAGTGTAATATGTGTCTGTAATTCTACTACCGACACACAAGGGTGTTAACTAAAATACTACCCTAATATGTGTTGGAGCCTTAAATAAGGTTTTATAGAGATAAACTCATTCAGACCGGGGTAATGGTGTGCATTAAGACGCAACTGCCATCTAAGCTCACCAGTGTCCAAGTGGTGGTCCGTAATTCTCCCCTGTGCATCTTTTACATACTGTTGTATGACACAGAATAGGAATTTATGATCACTGTGGGCTATTGTGTGTCGTGCCAGGGCATTAGTTGGTCTAAGGTGTTGTATGTCCAAGAGATGTTCCCTAATCCTATCTCTGAATCTTCTGCAGGTCTTTCCCACATAAAATGCCGTACAAGACTGGCATTTAGCAATGTATATGATGTTAGTGGAAAAACAATTATAATGACCGTTAATCCTAATGGGGTAGTTGTTCACCTTAATCCTGTTACCTGTGGTTAAAATGTGAGTGCAGGTGGAACATCTCCCACATTTAAAATTGCCACTGGCTTTGCAAGTATTCACCCTGAATTAATTACCTTTTTCTAACATCTCTTTAAACGCCATGTCCTTCCGAAAAACAAACTTGGGTTTACGAGTGGAAAAACCACTGAATTCCTTCAATCCAGACAAAGATGTCCAATATCTTTCTATTATCTTGATGATGTCGTCAGTGTCTGCGTTAAAGGTTAACACAAAGAGGAAATGTTCCTTACCAAAATTCTGTTTGTGATTAACATTGTGATTAAACAGATCACCAGTGCTCTTAAGAATGGGTGTAATGCTGCCACTTTCTCTTTTTGTTAGGATTTCATTCCTGACATCGTCACATAATTTCTCTGGGTACCCTCTATTAAGAAATAGGCCCACCATAAACTGTAGTTCCAATACAAGGTCAGAATATTCACTAACCATACGTGCTCATGATATTGGTTTACTCTGGCTAGAAGAACAGTTGAATTACACGAGTCAATATGACCAAGACCAGATAAACACTTACATCAGACTTATGGAATTAGTACTACGAAATAATTATTTATACTTTGAGGGGCATTACTTTCAGCAGAGTACAGGAGTGGCTATGGGGGCATCTTGTGCCCCCATATACGCAAATTACATAATGGCATATTGGGAGACCAATTTCGTCTTTAATAGTGTATACAGTCAATACATCAAATTATACACCCGTTTTCTGGACGATATTTTTATCGTTTGGCAAGGGGACAAGATGATTTTGGAGGCTTTTATAAAACATATTAATGAAACTGTCTGGTTTTTGAAGTTTACCCATGAGATAAACGACAACAAATCACATATTTAGATATATGTTTAACCATTAATAATGACAGAAGTGCCTTAATATCTAACATTTTCAGGAAGTCAACCTTTTCCAACTCATATCTGCATCATGATAGTTGGCACCCAGTACATCAGAAGAGGGCCATAATAAAAGGTCAGATGGTGAGAGCGGCACGTATGGTTAGTGAATATTCTGACCTTGTATTGGAACTACAGTTTATGGTGGGCCTATTTCTTAATAGAGGGTACCCAGAGAAATTATGTGACGATGTCAGGAATGAAATCCTAACAAAAAGAGAAAGTGGCAGCATTACACCCATTCTTAAGAGCACTGGTGATCTGTTTAATCACAATGTTAATCACAAACAGAATTTTGGTAAGGAACATTTCCTCTTTGTGTTAACCTTTAACGCAGACACTGACGACATCATCAAGATAATAGAAAGATATTGGACATCTTTGTCTGGATTGAAGGAATTCAGTGGTTTTTCCACTCGTAAACCCAAGTTTGTTTTTCGGAAGGACATGGCGTTTAAAGAGATGTTAGAAAAAGGTAATTCATTCAGGGCGAATACTTGCAAAGCCAGTGGCAATTTTAAATGTGGGAGATGTTCCACCTGCACTCACATTTTAACCACAGGTAACAGGATTAAGGTGAACAACTACCCCATTAGGATTAACGGTCATTATAATTGTTTTTCCACTAACATCATATACATTGCTAAATGCCAGTCTTGTACGGCATTTTATGTGGGAAAGACCTGCAGAAGATTCAGAGATAGGATTAGGGAACATCTCTTGGACATACAACACCTTAGACCAACTAATGCCCTGGCACGACACACAATAGCCCACAGTGATCATAAATTCCTATTCTGTGTCATACAACAGTATGTAAAAGATGCACAGGGGAGAATTACGGACCACCACTTGGACACTGGTGAGCTTAGATGGCAGTTAGTCTTAATGCACACCATTACCCCGGTCTGAATGAGTTTATCTCTATAAAACCTTATTTAAGGCTCCAACACATATTAGGGTAGTATTTTAGTTAACACCCTTGTGTGTCGGTAGTAGAATTACAGACACATATTACACTTACACTTTTTAAAGTACAAATATGTTTTTATTTTATTTTTAATTTTTGTTGCTTCATACATACATAATTCATTTTACTTTTACATAGAAATTTTAATATTATTTAATATTAAAAGTCTTTTGCAACTATTAAGTTTTAATATTGTAATTGTTTAAGTTATGTATGTGAGTTTTTTAGTTTCCTTTTTTGTAACACAGAAAAGGTGTTTATTGTATTTTACTTTATTGTCTTCTTCATTGTTTAATTGTTAAACTATCTTAATTGCTAAATTGGGGAGTGTATGTATAAGCTTTGGCTCCACACACTCTGAAGAAGTCAGTTTTGGACGAAACCTAGGTCAGTGGTGGAGCACTGGTGTTTTCTGTTTGTGATAAAGCTGGTTGGAAGTGCCTTGTTACTCCGTGGATCATTTTTTTGGTTGGTGTTGGTTACCTGGTACTTTTTCTAGGAATATCTCATGACCATACATCTTATTCTATTTGCTAGGCGTTTGTTCCAAAAATCCTTCACACTAGACTTTCTTCCTTTTCTTTGTATCTTGAGAGACCGCATTTTAAGCCTCTTGCTAAAGATGCAATGAATGGAATCTCCCGCCCCAAGGGTCAGCTGTTATCGAAGAAGAAGGTGAAAAAGGTATGAGTGGAATCTTCTGCTGTCCAGCCTCTGTCAGGTGTTTCTCCTAAGGTTGTTACAAATCCTGAGGCTCGCCTGGCTGTGTTGTTGGATTCCTCTACCATGACCATGTTGGAGACCGGTGAGGTTCCAACTGGCAGCACATCTGCTGAGGCTTTGCAGGCATCCATCTTGGATGTTCAGGGGAACCACGGTTGATTTTTTCCTAGGGGAGCTCCTCAGATTTTAGTTGGGGAAGAAGTTCCTACTATAGTTCTTGACTACTGTCCTGGGTCTGAGCCTTCTCAGTTTCATGGAGGGGACAGTCTCTTAAAAAAGGAACAAAAACTTTAACATGTTTCTTCTGCTCCTATGGATCTTCAAAGTGAATGGCAGGCTTTCACTCAGAGGCTATTTTCTGCTTTAATGTCTTTAAAGCCTCCTCAAGAGCTTTCAGTTCCTGCTCCTCCTTGGTCCTCTACTCCCCTTAAAGGGTCTAGAGAACAGGATTCTTCTGAAACAGATTCGGGTTCTGATGACGAATCCCTGACTTATTCTACTCAAATTCCTTCTCCTTTGCACTATGGGTCAGAGGAGGAGGAATCTATTAGTCCTGATGCTGCTTTTGAGGAAATTTCCTTAGGGGATACACTCTCTAGGATGATGAAATTTTTAAGTGGGATTATACTTAGGTCTCTGATATCCATAGGAGATACTATGAGTTGCTACAGTTGGAGGCTCCTAAACCTGTGGCTATTCCTACTGTTTTGGCTGCTTTGCTGGATGTTTTTTTCCAGTGCCTCCCATGCTCCTGATTCTTTACCTCTGCTCCCAAGAAGCCTGATAGGTTTTATAGAGTGCCAGAGGATTGCTTCTCTTTGTATAAATGTCCTGTGCTGACCCTTCTGTGGTCTCTGTGGCTCTGATAAGCCATTTCAGTTGCTTCCTTCACACCAAGTTATTCCCCTCTGACAAAGACAACAGAACTATGGAAAGGCTAGGTAAGGCGGTTTACACTTCTGATACCCTAGGTTTTTGGGCTATTAATTATCAGACGCATATGTCTAGGTATGTGTTGCCTCTTCTTTCTCAGGTCTATCAACTTATTTCTGATTTTTCCGAGTCGAGGATAAAACTTATGTACTTTCCTTGCTAGGGACTTCTTAAATCATTCATCATTCTATTAAATGTAGTTATGGTGCAGCAGATGCCTCTTATAGAGCTGCTGTTTTTGATTCAGTCATGAGGAGATATTCTTGACTTAGACTCCAGCCTCTACCTCATAATATTAAAGCTAAGTTGATGGATGATCCCCTGGATTCTAAACTTTTGTTTTTGGGAAGCTGCTGCTGGTTTGTTAAAGTCCCTTCAGGCCAAGGTTAAGGCTTTACAGGAGCTTAAACATGTTTTTGTTTCTTCTGTGCCTAAATTTCAGATAAGCTATCCTGCTAAGCCTGCCTTTGTTCATAGACATTCCTGCCCTTCTACTAAAGTCAAGAAGAGTAGCAAACAGGCTCCTCCTGCTAAAGCTACTCAGTATTCTGGGTTTTTGAAGCCTTCTTTTCCAGACAAACTGGGTGCTATCTGACTATCCATCTCCTCCCAGCCACATTCCCCTTTCTCTTCACCTTTTTTTTTTCTCTTCCTGCTTGGCTTCAGATCACTCAAGATTCTTGGGTTCTGTCGATCATTCGTCAGGGGTACTTCATGGTGTGGAAATCCTGCCCTTCTTTTATGGGCATTCCTAAACCTCTTCAGGAACAGCTTACCATTTTCCCAGAGGTTCTTCAAACTCTCTTGACTCAGGGCATTATTCATGAGGTGCCTGTGTCCCAATGGGGGAAAGGGTCCTACTCTAGACTGTTTCTAGTGCCAAGAAAAGAGGGCAATTGGAGACCTATTCTAGACCTGTCTCATCTAAATACTGTGTTGTCTCTTTAGATTATGTTTATTCTCCTGCTCCCTGAGGCATATATGGTATCTCTGGATCTCAAGGATGCCTATCTCTATAATCCAGTCCATCCTCTTTTCAGGACATTTTTACATTTCTCTGTTTCTTCCTGGCATTTTCAGTTCTCTGCTTTGCCCTTAAGCCTTTCTACTGCCCCAAGGGTGTTTACCAAATGCCTTGCTCCTGTGATTGCTTTTTGCAGACTTCAAGGGATCCAGATATTTCCTTACTTAGATGATCTGTTGCTTCAGGCGTCCTCTCCAGACACTCTTTTGCAAAATCTTCATTTTGCTAATTCCCTTCTTCAGAGCCTGGGGTTCACAATAAATTTTAAGAAGTCATCTCTGACTCCTTCTTAGGATCATGGTTTTCTAGGTTGCAGAATTCAGTCAATGGCTTTGATTGCATCCCTGCCCCTTCTGAAGGCCTTAACTCTCATTTCTTTCTTACACACTCACCTTCCACTAGCTTTTATTACTGCCAGGACATTTCTGAAAGCTCTGGGTTTCATGGCACCTGTGACATCCGGTTAATATCCCACTGGATTGCCACCAATAATGTGACATCGAGTTAACATCCCACCGGCTTGCAACAATAATCTGACACCCCCCATTTAAAACCCAGGTCAGTAATTAAGAAGCCTCAATCCTCACCACTGACTCCAGTGTGGAAGCATCACGGAAAACACCAGAGCGCAGAGCACAGAAGAATAAAATTCCACAATTTACCTTAAGAGCACAAAAGGAACACTTACTATTTTTCTGGGACTGGACTATAAACCTCTATCCACCCCAAATGTATTCCCTTAATATACACTTCAGAGCAAGGTGTTCCAGTTTAGGACCTCTGGCTCACTCACACTCAAAATAAATTTAAATCTCACACACGCTAACACTTATGGAAAGCCTGACACTGATTTCCAGCTGTGTCACCCCCAAATACAAATAGTAAATGATCCCACTAGAATCAGACAGGTCTACATGCCCTTGAAAGGGAGATCAGTTATTAAAAAAATAGATATTAGAATAAATGATAGCTATGACCAGAAGCAGACAGGCATTCGATGTGACCTGGGGAGTATCAAACAGGTATAAACACTCTCTAATCTCTAAAGAACACACTGATTGCCCAGTCACAATGTAAAGTAATGCAAAACATTTAATAATGATAAGAGACCTTGGGACACAGGTGGACAGTAGTCTCTCCTTTGATAATCACATCACCACAGTGGTCAGGAAATCCTTCTATGTGGATCATCTCATCACAAAAGGATTCTCATCCAGAAAAAAAGAGGTCATTGTTCCCCTCTACTCATCACTCATTAGACCCATTATAGAGTACAACGCCCCTTTTGGTATGTACCTCACAAGACATCTACAACAACTGGAAAGACCACAGAAATACCTCACAAAGAGGATTACTGGCCTCAAACAGATGCCCTATGCAGACCGTCTCAAAAAACTACAGCTTTACTCCATCACATATCGCCTACTCAGCGGTGATCTCTGCCTAACATACAAAGCTATGTCAAACTCAGAGCTGTTGGACATGCTCCACTTAAAGAAATCCCAATCCCTCTGAGCTACACACTCTAGGGACCTTAACCTTGTCCCCACAATAAACAGAACATGCTGGAGGGATAGATTCCTGTCCCAGGGACTTCCCATACTCTGGAACAGACTACCTATCTATGTCAAACAGAGCTCCTCATTAGCACTCTTCAAGAAAAATCTTGATGATTGGATGGGAAATGGGAAATTCACCCCGGGGATCACTTCTGTGGCTCTGCTTGACAGGGGCACAGGAAAATAATTTTCTTGGGTGGCAAAATCCAGGGTACATTTTTTGGCTAGGCTTGTATGGGCCCTAGGGCCGATAGCCTAGTACCTACCTATGAACCTATGAATAAGTAAAATGATTACAATAATGTAAATCAATAACTTTCAATAAACACCAGAATTCAGTCACCAGAAATATAAAATTAAACTGTAGGATAGAAGTCCATCATCTTAGAAAATCTCTATCCTAATAACTACGCTTTCCTAATCTAACTAGAGAATACTGTCCCTGACAGCAAGAGAAAGACAGGCTTACAGTCTTTCTTTTTTGGGTATCACTGCACATCACTGTAACTGACTGCAAATATTGACTAACTGCCTTCAACTGACTTCAGCAGTGTCTTTTATAGTCCAGGTTAACAGTCTCAATTGTCTTATTTTAAAAATAACAATCAGCCATTTGAAAAAGTTATTTTTCCTGTCAATCATCTGTTCAAATAATCGCATAGCAACCAGGAACATTCTAATGACATCACCTACTGATCAGCTGCTTCTACACAGACAGTTTGTACTTTAGAATCTCCCTCACAAACATGAGCAATTAGAAATGTATCAAAACACTGACATATTCTTTAAACATTTTGTATAAACAGGGAAATACTCAACATTTTAAAAACCTATTTACATTTTCACAATTAGACACGCTGGCATACAATGCAAGTTAACCTGCGAATATACACAAATCTCCTGTCAGACATGCTAACACAGATTACAGTGTTTTCATTTTCTTCACACACACACACCCCCCCCCCCTTATGACTCAAGCACAATTTTCAAGTGACCCTTGAAAACTAACACTTTAGTGCCTGAGAAAATGCGTCTACCTGGGAATATTAACCCACTCCTCTCCTGAATAATCCATCTGCATTGACATTATTAACCCCACTGTTATGGTCTATGGTCATATATATATGCTTGCAATCCTAGACCACACTTCAGTAACTTGGAATTTTGCTTACTAACCCTATTAAGCCATGTTAAAGGGATATTATCTGTGAGTACAGTGAATTTTCTCATATAAAGATAGAACTGCAGCTTTTGCAATGACTACACTAACACTCTTTCTACACAGCTGCATAACACTCTTCTCTAGGTTGGAGTCTATGGTTCAGATATACCACTGGGTACTCTTCTCCTTCTGTGTAAACTTGGCTAAGTACAGCTCCCACCCCATAACTTGAAGCATCTACCTGTAAAAAAAAAATCTTTATTGTAATCTGAGCTGGCTAACACAGGGAGTCCTCCAAAAATCTCTTTTAAGTTTTTAGAATGCCTGTTCATAATCTGTGGTCCACACTACAATGTCCTGTTTATTCTTCCTAGATAGGTCAGTAAGGGGTGCAGCTTTGGTACTGTAATTAGGCACAAATTTCCTATAGTACCCTGCTGTCCCTAGAAATGCTCTCACTTGTTTCTTAGTAATAGGATCTGCCCACTCTTGAATAGTTTCCACCTTGACAGGTTCTGGCCTAATTTTACCACTTCCCCATCTGTGTCCAAAGTAAGCGACCTCTGCCATTTGCACTTGGCACTTACTGCGTTTAATGCTTAATGCCACCATACTTAATCTATCAAAGACCTCCCTCACATGTTGGTTTGCAAATGATCACAGCATAGTCTTTAATGTAGAGTTTAACCTCTCCACAAGAACATTAGTCTGGGGATGGTAAGGGGTGGTCTTTAGATGTTTCACCCCACAACACTTCCACAGATAAGTCAGCAGGTCTGACATGAAGTTGGCATGTTGGTCAGTCAGTATCTGCCTTGGAAAACCTACCCTACTGAAAATTCCTAGCAAAGCACTTGCCACGTTTTCTACAGCAATATCACCTGCAAAAGGGATATTAGGAATTTTTGCAAGAAGTGGCAGACAGTAGGTTCTAGGCTCTACCAACTGCTATACTACCTCTCCTTCCAGCCCTCCCTTAGGAGTCCACTTCCTATACAACAAACCTTCATCCTCTGCCTTAATATCCCCATCCCAAGGAATATCAGGGACTATAGCTAGAAGTGGCAGGAGGTAGACTCTAACCTCTACCAACTGTAATACTACCTCACCCTCCAGCCTTCCCTTAGGAGTCCACCTTTTATACAACAAACCTTTGTTCCTGTATACAGACTCCCCTCTTCCTCGAGCCTCAGGTGCTTCCTTAGCCATCTCCCTCAAGCTTTGTAACGTAGGGTCCATAAGTTGAGCCTGTCTGAACTTTACATTTGTGACCCTCCCAAGCTCCTCTTCCACAGGAAACCTAGTATCTTCTGACAGCCATACCTCACTGTCACTCTGAGTACTATCACTCACCTCCATCCTTGCAGTCACTGTGTCCAAGGGAACATCAGTACCCACCAGCAGCTGTGGCTCACATTCAGACTTACTGCTATCAGATAGCACCTTCTCTGAAACAGCCACCATGCCAGTCCCAGCTTCAGATATGAGATCTTTCTGGGTCTCTCCAAGACTACCAGACCTACATGCCTTTCTCCAAGCCTGAGTGCAAGTCACTGCATGTACACAAGGTACTGCATCATCAAAGTCATTCCCCATCAGGACACCTGCAGGAATATCCTCAAACACACCTACTTGCTTGCTCCCTCTTCCACCCTCCCAGTCAAGATGAACCCTAGCCAAAGGTATTTGGAATTGGGTCCCTCCCAGTGCTCTGACTGGAGTGGACTGCCCAAGCAAGTGCTGCTCTTCTCTAGCCACTGCATGCCTCACAATGGTTATATCAGAAGCTGTGACCCTCTTAGCAGTTACCTGTTTACCATCTACTAAGATAGGATATACATTTTGGTGATAATTTGGCACCCCAGTTGTTTCTAAACAACTTACCACTGGCAGTTTGTCATCCACACTTACTGGGTCCCTCACCTTCTGTTTCTCACCTTGCCTTGATAGGCATTTGGCTGCTACGTGTCTCCTCTGGTTATACTTGAAACTTTTAATCCCTAACCGTACACTTGGATTAGTAGTTTCCCCAGTTAGTGGTGTACACTGTAGGAGTGGTTTAGACTGCCCCCCATGGGTTCCTTTATGTCCATGAACAGCAATGGGTATCCCTTTCTTATGCAGTGGTGCTCTGCTTACCAAGTAGAGATCCCCTTTTGTCTCTACTTCTCTGCAGAGTTACACTCACAGTCTGCTAATGAGACTCTCATGTCATCAGGCAAAGTACTGAGGGCTTGTTTCCTCACCAAAACGTTCTGCCACTCCTTCAAAAATGGTGACCTCACACCACTCACCCATCTGTTAAAGTAAGTACTTAAGTCAGCAATATAATCACATAAACTTTCAACTGCCTTGCGTCTATGTTCATGAAACTTTTTTTCTATATGCCTCAGGTATAGGTTTGAAACAGTCAAGCATGTAACATTTCATTTTGTCATAATTCACAACTTTACCATATAGTAAGGGAGTCAGGAGCTGAATCCAGAGCTCACGATCATCATCATATTGTCTACATGCCCTCTCAAAAATATAAATAAAACTATCAAAGTCATTCCCATCCCTGTACTGAGGAAAAGACTTACTCACCTTTACATTCTCTAGGGTCGTTATTCCCTTCCCCATTACCTCCATGACCCTCTCGAAGGGTGAGAAGTTCCACTTCATGCCAGTACTGTATCTCATTCTCCTCACACTGTCTGTCATTGTCCTCAGCTTCTAAACACCTCAGTCTCTCTGCTTATTCCAGTTCAAGATGTTTGGCCTCCTGTCCATGTTGATGCTGTTTTTCCTCAGCCTCCAGTTCATATCGGCACTGCTTCTCCCTTTCCTCAGTCTCCAGGCATCGTATTTTCTCCTCGGCCTCTAGGTGTTATCTCTCTAACTCCAGATGGACTCTCAGGTCCTCTGCATAAAAGGTGGCCTGTCCTGTCCTGGCAGGCTGCACATCACCAACACCAAGCTGGATATCCTCTAATGGCAGGTCTGAGCTGGAGCTGCAACCAAGGCTGAAATCATTGCTTCCTTGGTCAGGTTGGCATGCACCAATCCTCTGGCTTCACACTCCTTAGCCAATTGGATCTTTGTCAGCTTGCTAAAATTTGCTGACATCCTTTCCTGCTATCCCTAACTATCTACAGTAACTAAAAAAAACTGTGGTGGATTGACATTCTGAATATTTACCTTCTGGCTGTCAAGAGTGCACATCTTAATGACAACTACCCACAGACTACAGAAATCTAATTAAAAATCGCACTAAGCTGCCAACCAAATAATGTAACATCCGGTTAATATCCCACCGGCCTGCCACCAATAATGTGACATCCGGTTAATATCCCACCGGCCTGCCACCAATAATGTGACATCCCCAACTTAAAACCGGGTTAGTAATTAAGGAGCCTCAATCCTCACCACTGACTCCAGTGTGGGAGCATCACAGAAAACACTAGAGCACAGAGCAAACAAGAGTAAACTTCCACAATTTCTTTTAAGAGCACAACAGGAACACACTCTATTTTCCTGGGACTAGACTATATACCTCTGTCCACGCCTCAGAGCAAGATGTTCCAATTTAAGACCTCTGACTCACTCACACTCAAAATAAATATAAATCTCACACACTCTAACACTTATGGAAAGCCTGACACAGATTTCCAACTGTGTCCCTTCCCCACTGCAAATGGTAAATGTAGCCAGCAGAGTCAGACACGTCTACCCACCCTTCAAAGGGTGATCAATTATTAAAAAAAATTAAGTATCAAAATAAATGATAGCTATGACCAGAAGCAGACAGGCATTAGATGTGATCTGGGGAGTATTAAACAGGTATAAACACTCTCTAATCTCTAAAGAACACACTGATTGTCCAGCCACAATGTAAAGTAATGAAAAACATTTAATAATAAGTAAAATGATTACAAGAATGTAAATCAATAATTTTCAATAAACGCCAGAATTCAATCACCAGAAATATAAAATTAAACTGTAAGATAGAAGTCCATCATCTTAGAAAACCTCTATCTTAATAACTACACTTTCATAATCTTACTAGAGAATACTGTCCCTGATTTAATCTAAAACATAACAGCAAGGCAAAGGCAGGCTTACAATTTTTGGTGAGTCCTTCTTTTTGGGTATCACTGCACAGCACTGCAACTCTTAACTAACTACCTCCAACTGTCTTCAGCAGTGTCTTTTGTAGTCCAGGTTAACAGTCTCAACTATCTTATTTTAAAAATAACAATCAGCTGTTTGAAAAAGTTCTTTATCCTGTCACTCATCTGTTCAAATAATCACATAGCATCCAGGAACATTCTAATGACATCACCTACTGATCAGATGATTCTCCACAGACAGTTTGAACTTTAGAATCTCTCTCACAAACATGTGCAATTAGAAATGCATTAGAACACTGACAGATTCATTAAACATTTTGTATAAACAGGGAAATTCTCAACATTTTAAAAACTTATTTAAAGTTTCACAATTAGACATGCTGGCACACAATACAAGTTAATCTGAGAATATATACAAATCTCCTACCAGACATGCTAACACAGATGGCAGTGTTTTCATTTTCTTCACAGAATCCACCATTGCAATGCTTCCTCTGGCCAAACTTCACATGAGAAAGTTTCAGTGGTTTCTGAAGTCAGTGTGGCTTCAACATGCACATCCTCTAGACACTGTAGTTCCTCTTCTTCCTTGTCTCAAACAGGACCTTTACTGGTGGATTTGGCAGTTGTCCCTGAACCCAGGGATACCTTTTCATCCCCATCTTTCCTTTCAGGCATTGTTCACAGATACTTCAGATGTGGGTTGTAGGTAACTTTTGGCTCAATAAAGGTATTGGGGTGGGGTCGCCTCACCAGTGGAGAGAGCACATCAATGTCAAAGAGATGAGAGCTCTTCTGCTGGCACTTCAGGCCTTTCATCCTCTTTTTGTGGGCTCTTCTGCTGGCCCTTCAGGCCTTTCTTCCTTTTTTCTCACCAGGGCCTCTCACGATCTTCACAGACAATACCACAGTGATGTGGTATATCAACAAACAGGGAGGAATGAGATCTTATCTTCTATGCCGGTTGGCACTTCTGGTATGGGATCTTGCTGTCAAATATCAAGTGACCCTTCAGGCAGTTTATATCCCTTCTGGTCATAATGTTGTGGCAGACACTCTGAGCAGCTCCTTAACTCAATTCCATGAATGGATGCTTCACAGGGATGATCCACCTGTGGAGTACTCCTCAAGTGGATGTTTTTGACTCTCCTCTTAACAGACTACTTCATCTGTTTGGTTCTCTGGTATGGAAGGTGGAGACCCTCTCATTTTCTTGGAAGGGGAAGTTTCTTTATGTATTTCCTCCCCTTCCTCTCATTCCAAAGGTCCTGTTCAAAATTCAACAGGATACTACCAAAATCTTGTTGGTGATTCCCTTTTGGCTGCAACAGCATTGGTTCCCTCTACTTCTGCATCTAGCCAAGGGCAGTCATCACAAGTTACCTCACAGGGTGGCTCTAATCACACAAGACAATGGGATATCTCATCCATCTCCACCTGTCCACGCTTCAGCTGACACGGTGAGTGATAGAATTTTGATTCCTCATAGACACCTTTTTCTGAGGATGTGCTGCAAGTCCTGCAGGAGGCCAGGACACCTATTACTAGGAAATCCTAGCCGAATCCTCCACTAACCAAACTCCTGCTGGATCTACAGTTATTATCTCCCTACCTACAATTAATAAATCAGACCTTCTAATAACCAATTTCAACCTTAGAGGCCTTGGAAATAAAATTACTGAATTTCATGCAACCCTAGCTATCTACTCTCCTGACATAGTTGTCATAACTGAGACCTGGTTAAAATTTCACAACAAAGACTCAGAAATATAAAGCAGTTACAATGTTATTAGACAAGATAGACTAAACAAAAGAGGTGGTGGTGTTGCAGTTATGTTTAAAGACTCTCTAAAACTAGAAAAAGTAAGCTGCACATCTCCAGATATCTCCATTACAGAAATTTTCACAACCCGCCTGCAAATAAATCCTCATAAAACCATAATACTCATAACTGCATATTTGCCCCCTGGCAACAATCTTCCCAGCATAGAACTTCTCCTCTCCTGGTCCACCTGCACTTTTAATCATGAAACTATCACCCTAGATGACTTTAATCTTGACTGGCTCTCCTGCTCCTCAAACTCCCCAGCCAAATTTATTAATCTGTATAATTTCTCCCAAGTTATAAACTGCCCACTCGCACTGATAAACACTGTAAAAAAGAGTCACTGCTGGACTGGATATTAACTGATAAGCCAAACCAGAGTGAGCAAGCTGGCTGCCTTCTTATCAGCCTTAGTGACCATGCCCCTACATTTCTACTTAGAAAATGAATTCAAACCCAATCTAGTAATCCCATCAAATACATCCTCAGCAAGAAACATTTCTCCCATGACCTATTTAATCTATTAATAAAACATTGTGACTGGTCATCATTAAATAACATAAACCTGAACCTTGCAGTAGAATTCTTTAACAACAAATTTCATGAAATACTAAATAGCCTAGCCCAAACCAGGAAAATTCGCACCAAAGCCAAACAACTACCTTGGCTATCTCAGGACGCAAAACAGCTGATTAAACAAAGGGACAAAGCAAGAGCCCTATACTTATCCACCAAAAACAAAACCAACCTCACCTCTTATCAACAATTAAGAAATCAAACTAAGTAAAACATAAGCAATGATAAAAAACACTACTTCCAAACCTCTCAACAAAAGTTCCTACACAACCCACAAAAATTCTAGCAAACAGTAAACTTCCTCCTCAACCCTGGTAAATCCCCCACCCCCATTCCCTCCATGGCCAACACCTCTGAACCCTTAGCCTCACAGTTTAATTCAGTCTTTATTAACTCTATATCCTGCCTCCTAGGAAACCAAACAACTATCTCTCAATCTCCTCCCTCTGCATCTAGTACTTCTAACTCCTTCACTTTCAAACCTATTCAAACTTCTTACATTAAAAAGCTATTGAGTAAACTAAAACCCTGCTGCCTGGTAGCCGACCAACTACCTAATGAATTCCTAAAAATAGCAGCTTCATCCATTGCTTATCCTATCTCTATACTAATCAATTGTTCCATCGCTGAAGAGTATGTGCCTCTCCTCTGGAAAGTCACTCACATCATCCATCTCCACAAGGGTGGCCCCTCTAGAGAAATCTCAAACTTCCGTCCCATAGCTATCCTCCCAGTCCCACCCATAGCCAAAATCCTAGAGAAATGTATACAGATACAACTTTTCAACCACCTTACCATTAACAACCTTCTATCCAATACCCAGCATGGTTTCAAACCCCTGCATAGTACAAACGCAGCCTTATTATCCTTCACCGATACTATTAATCACCTTATGAACAATGGACAACTAGTCTCTGCAATTTTCCTGGATATGTCAAAAGCCTTTGACACCATCTCCCACCAACTACTTCTTAACAAACTTGCTACATTCAAGTCTCAGTCCATCATCCCTATCTTGGTTTCTCATTTATCTATTTAACCATCAACAGGCCATTAAATGAGAGAACAATCTCTCCCTACTACTGCCAGTGTCAACCGGTGTACCCCAAGGTTCAATTCTGGGCCCCCCTTCTCTTTATCATATTTACTGATAACCTTAATACTGCAACCCAACTTGCTTCTATCATACAATATGCAGATGATACATCCCTTATCTGCTCCTCCCCCTCCCCTCAAGAACTTCAGATAAAGATGCAAAAAGAATTCCAGAAAATTTTAACTTGTCTATCAAACCACCAACTAATTTTTAACCCAAATAAGATCAAGTTAATGATTTTTACAAACAAAATTGCTAAGTTCCACTCCACAACCCTCTCTATTCAGGCCACAAATGGTACCAAAACTGAGCCATCTAACCAGGCCAAGCTCCTTGGAGTTACAATAGATGACCATCTAAAATTTGCTATACATATTTCCCTAACTATCAAAAAAATACATTCTAAACTCGGAGCTCTCTACAGGGCCAAACCTTACCTAACACCCCAAGCCAGGCTGGCCACAGCAAGATCTCAGCTTCTATCTACACTTCTCTATTGCTCTCACATCTTCACAAACCTACGCTTGGCTGACCTACACAACCTAGAATCCTGCTATAACAAAATTGCAAAGTTTGCCACCAATCACCCCCATAAAGCCCATCATTGCTCTGCTCTTCTACAACTTAACTGGCTAGAACTACCAAACCTACTAACATTAAACTAACTTACCCTCACCAACAAAATCATTCACAACCCCAATAACTTCCCTGCAGTTTCAACCCTAATCCAACCACAGACAAACAGCAGGTGCCTTAGGTCATCTGACAGGCCTCTGCTCAAAAATAACACAATCACATAACTACCACAGTAACTCCCTCTACTCAAACAAAATATCCAAGTCCTGGAATGCTTTCCCCTAAGCATACAATGCACACCCTCCTATTCTTCTTTTAAAACAAAACTAAAAGAATATCTAAAAGCAAATGTCTCTATACCTGCAATCACCCTGGATAACTACTCTCACTTATCATTTTTCTCACCTTTCACCTTTCACCACTACAACTAAAAGCTATTCCTCATCTAAGCAAAATTGAGAGTTTAGTATGACTAGTCTTTTTAATCACTCTTCGTGTTTTTTTTTTTTTCACTGCTTAACCTACATATTTCTTTTCTTAAGTGCGTTTGTTTCCTATGATGATATATACATTTATCTAGTTTCTTATAAAAAATTATATACTTAATTTTCTGTTTTGCAGATGTAAATTCTGTTTTATCTGTATGTATTATTTTGGAGCTTTTCTCCCTGGGTCTCCGCTGAAAACGGGCTACTAGCCCAGTCGGACACCACCTAGTTAATAAATAAATAAACAAATAAATAAATAAAATAATAAATAAATAAAAATCTAAATGTTAGATGTTTTCTATTTGGTGTCCGTCTTGTAACCAGAAACCGCTTAATATGGATGTTCCTTTGGTTCTCTCTTATTTGTGTGAGTTGCTCAGTGCTGGGTTGGCTTATTCTTCTATTAAGGCCCACTTATCAGCCATCTCTGCTTGTCTGCCTTTATCTCCTCCTTTAGCTTCTAGATGCGAGATTAAACAATTTCTCAAAGGCAACCTTAATATTAAACCTCCCAAGAAGCCTTTTCCGCCTCCCTAGGATCTTAATTTTGTTTTGGAGACGATGACTCAGGCTCCTTTTGAGCATGCTGTTTCAGCTTCCTTGCAACACTGTTCTTGGAAGACTGCTCTGTTGTTAGCTCTTACTTTTGCCAGATGGGTGTCTGAGTTGCAGACCCTTATGGCATGTCCTTCTTTCTTCATTTTTCATGAGGACAGGGTGTCCTTACGCACTAATCCCTCTTTTATGCCTAAGATGGTTAATGAGCTTTCCCTTAATCAATCTATTAATCTGTCTACATTTTCCCCCTCTCCACCTTCTGACAGCGAGCAGGTACTGCATACTTTGGATGTGCATAGGCAACTCAGAATTTATTTGGATCAGACTAAGACCATTCAAAAAATCTGATAATTTGTTTGTTTCTTTTCATCCTAGATCTTTGGGTATAGCTGTATCCAAGCAAACTATTTCTTCTTGGATTTCTAAGGCCATTTCCTTTTGTTACAACTTTCTTGGCAAGAGAGCGGTGGCTTCTTCTGGTGCTTTTTTCAAGGGCTTAGATACTAATTATATTCTTGAAGCAGCTACCTGGTCTTTTGTGCATACCTTTACTAAGCACTTCAAGTTGGATGGTATCTCTAGAGCTAGGGTCGGTTTTGCTAGTGCCATTCTCCATGGCTTCTTTAGGGGCTCTTCTTCTCCTTCCCCCTCCCAAATTTCCTCTTCAGCTTTGGCACTCTTCCAAATGTTAAGAATACTATAGCAGTGAATGTAAGGACATAGTACAGTTGTGTAAAATCTTCCCATAATGGTAGATGTCCTTGCCTTCACTGCTGCAATATTCGCTATCTCCCTCCATCCCCAA
Source organism: Protopterus annectens (assembly GCF_019279795.1). Taxonomy (NCBI): domain Eukaryota; kingdom Metazoa; phylum Chordata; order Ceratodontiformes; family Protopteridae; genus Protopterus; species Protopterus annectens. The sequence goes on from NC_056725.1 coordinate 801,810,081, forward strand.
ATCAGTTCTGTTTATGGTAAGCCTGAACATCACCTTTATGCCCTACAGTACACAAGGAGCTTTTGAGTGACATTCAGGAGTTCCTTTAAATGCAACAAGAAGTCTTTGGTATACTAGCCAGATGATGGGCTTCCATGGCAGAGAATCCCCAAATGTTAAGAATACTACAGCAGTAAAGGCATGGATATCTACTGTCTGTTTAAATAAAACATAGTGGCACTAGGAGTTGGCATCATTTAGTGATTTCACTTCAGTACAAGGCAACAGCTGTCTGCTCCTGATATGAACACTGCTGCCTTACAGTATTTGGCTCTCCTGTCTGGTTCCCAGCTGTAGCACCTTCTGAGCACATTCTGAATGTCCTCCCAAGGCATTGGGTTTGGCCGTCCCAAGTGGGGTGATGGTAACCTTCATGGGCATGTAGATGGGATCACACATGTGGCAAGGTGAAGATGTAGTTCATGGGCATGTAGATTGGAGCATACATGTGGCAGGTTGAAGAGGTAGTTCATGGGTACGTAGATAGGAGCACACATGTGGCAGGTTGAAGAGGTAGTTCATGGGTACATAGATGGGAGCACACATGTGGCAGGTTGAAGTGGTAGTTCATGGGTACGTAGATGGTAGCACACATGTGGGAGGTTGAAGATGTAGTTCATGGGCATGTAGATGGGAGTGAAAGGAAGGCGTAATGGTCAGCAGACACAGAGGCAAAAAAATATAGAAAATGCACACAGCAAGTTTTATTTTCTAGCTGTGCTTGAAAGACTTCTGTGGTTATAAGTGTGTGTAAAGCAGAGTAGGTTATTTGTAAATTTACAATTTTTTTTTTTAATATTTGTTAACTAGTTAAAGCTGCTACACATTTCTATCTTTTATCGTGGGTGACAAAGGAGCACTGTCAGACATTACGTAACCTGCTCAAATTCACATAGTTTGCAAGAGGAAATGGAGGGAATCAAACACATGACGTTCAAATGTTTTGAGTCTCCAGTTCCATAACGGGAATTGACCAAACAAGGTTATATGTTTATGTTCAATGGGCAACTGTAAATGTCTGTTTAGAGTAATGACTGCAGTGTTATATGCTGATAATCCAGTTAGTCCTCTAACTTCCACAATTAAAAGAACATTTTTGTGTGTGGAATACCAAACAAACTTGCTCTTTTAGTGAAAAACACTGTGATCCGTCAACCTGGAAAAGTCTGTTATAAATAGTTCCACTCCTGCGAGGGAGTTGGTGCATTACCTGTAGCAATGTCTACCTTATTGTCCTTTTTCACATGTAGCAAAGCTCTTCAAAAAAAAATGTATGCATTATTTACTACCTACCCAATAGGTATGAGTCAATAAAATGCACAACACCCTCTCTCCATACCTCCCAGCCACCACCACTGTACCACAAGGCTCTATCCTTGGTCCCCTCCTCTTTAACATTCTCCACACGTCCACACAACAGGCCTCCATAATACATTACACACATGACCCCATGCTCATTTGCACATCTGACAATGTGGCAGATCTCAAAAAAATTACACAGGAAGCTTTAACAGTGACTGAAACATGTCTTTGTAACTCACAACTCATCTCAACCCTAAAAAACAAACTAGTACTTTTTTACCCAAATCCTTCTCCCATAAAAAAAAAAATTATAGTCCTCTATCTTGATAATACAACCATTGAAGCCACTTTTCACAGTAAATTATTAGGGATGATACTGGATGATAATCTTAAATTCGACCTGCATACACAAAAGTGCATAAGCAAAACTTATCAAAAACTTTCTCACCAACACAACTAAAGCTATACCCGCTGCTACTCATTTCCTCCCCACACTTCTTTATGGTGCAAATACCTACTCATAATTTATAACTCCTTACTCTCCCTTCGTCCCTCATTTCCTTACTTCTACCAACTTCTCTTGCCTGTCTTTCTCTCTAAATATACCATAAGCCTGCTCTTCCCTCACCTCGTATTGCAATTACAGTTTGTATGATAGTAACTTATCTTTAATTTCTCTGTAAACTGATAAATTTCTCTATTAAATCATTGTCATACAACTATTTATTATTAACCAATGTTTTCATATCATGTCTAATTTGGCATAATTATTTAAACTATATTTGTTTTTCTATTATTTTTTAAAGAATGTAAATTACTGTTCTTAAAATGTTTTGTAATACTTTGGAACTTTTCTCTCTGGGCCTCCACTGAAAATGAGCTTCTACCCAGTCAGATTTTCCGGGTAATCAAATGTCAATAAATAAATAAGTACATCACGACGTCACCCAAAACAACTTCCTAGTCAATTCCTAGCAGCACTTTAACTCTGCATATAGCACATAAAATATGCTGGTGAATTTCACTTTGGATCTGTAGACAAAAGTGAATCTTGGAGATCTTGGAGAGATCATATGGACCATATTCCTTGATCCCGCCAAAGCTTTTGACACAGCCAGTCACCAATTTCTATTCAGGGTCTCTACCCTCCTTCACTCTAACCAATCCATCCAGTGACTAAAAAAAAGTACCTCTGGGACTGTACCACTGTAAGCAGAGTAATGCAGCCTCTCAACACCACTAGTGACCCCAGAAAGTCTCTCAGTGCTCAGTATTTGGTCTACTCCTCCTTACTATCTTTATTAATCACACATTTCAACTTTCTGGTGGTACCAGGCTCATCTATTATGCATACAACTCTGCCATTTATGTCCCTCCTATGATCCTCTAGCATTGCCATTAATCTCCTAGACATCTCATTTCTTTGTTTCTCTACTTTCTCTTCTAGGTGCTGACAAATAGTCTCATCTTTGTTTTAAACTGGTATCCTCATGCAGATATAGTACTTGTTGTTCTCCTACAAACATCTGATTGTCTGAGATACACCTCACAGTTCAGTCTTTATCATTTTTGTGTCCTGCACCTCTGGTATCTTCTCCTTGAAACTGCTCCACCAGTCTCTGGCATCTGACACAATGACCCAGCATCTGCAAGATTATGCTAGTGCCATATAATTTTGCCAGGTACAGATAAACATTACAAGGTCCAGTTTTCTTTATTATTTTCATGTCTACTTCATGTACTTTAAGCTTTGCTACCACATAATGTGTGTGTGTAAGCTGCTTTCTACTGAATGTGGGCCTAGGCCAGCCCACCTACCCATGTAACACATATATAAATGAATTAATAAAAATAATGTCCTATTTTGTACTTCTAACGTATCTTACTCAATGCTGTTGCCACACTCTTCATTACTTTCTTTAACAAATGTATACCTTCATGTCTTAACAGATATAAATAATATAGGGTCTATATCATGTTCGAATGACGTAATATTGAACCCAAAAGTCCAAAACTGCACAATAACGAACACACAGAACAGTGATTTTTTTCCCAGGGAAAAAAAATTGCTGTTCCCTAACAAAAAAAAAAAAAAGAAACATAAAACTTAAACTAAAATGGGGGGCTTTGCCCCCCATACCCCCCAAAGTGGGGGCTATGTCCCCCCACCGCCCTACTTAAATATACGAACTCCGAGATCGCACCACAGTGGAGGAAATAGCAAAGCCCCAAAAATAGCCCACCGTTTTTTTTCTCCTGGGAAAAAAATCGATGTGCCGTGACTTTGCTAATTTTGCATTTTGGACATTTGGGTTCGATATTACATTGTCCGAACTTATACAAGTTCGATGATGTTATATAGACCCATACTATATAATATTCAATTATATTTTTACTAATGTGGCACTCAAATCTGTTTATCTTCTCTGTATGGTTAAGGTGCATTTTATGAGACTTTATTCTATCCTTCTCATACGCTGGAGCTTGCCACCCTTTGTCTCCACTGAAAAAGTGCTCATCCCAGTCAGAACTTTATAGTTAACAATGTCAGCTACATAAATAAACAAAACATGAACTCAAGGCACTTCCTCTTTGAAAGTATAATGTGGTGGAATACTTGGAGATCTTCTCATTTAGCTGTCTTTAGTTCTTACAGTTTCAGAGGCATGAAATTTGTCTTACAACCCAAAGAACTTCAAGATCATCTTCCAAGAAGTCTTCTTTGTGCTCATTCAGATCAGCTTTCTTAACATGTTAACAATTCTTTTTACAATTTCATTGATGCAAAGTAATAAAGACCTGACAACAAACCAGGCAAACGAAGTTCGATTACTGGCATGCCTCTCCATGGTGGAAGATACTGGAGCAGGTGCACAGGATGCATGGTCTCATTATCAGAAACTCCATCAGAACACTGGCTTTGGGGGGGGGTCAGGCCTTTCCTGGGGGTTACATTAGTCACAGAAGAAAGTGAAATACCCTTGCTGCAGGCTGAGCTCTGAACATATTACTGGATATGCACAGTGGGGTTAGGGCTGTAAATAGTAAAACCTCAACCATCCCTATTGGTTGCATATGAAAACTCCCCATCACCTCTCGTCCCAGAGCATGGGGAACAAATAAACCAGCAGACTAAGAGATGGTCTGATGGTTGGCAGGCAGATAGCGGGGGAAAAAAATTACAAAATATAAAAAAAAAAATCCTGGTTTATACGCTACTTCATCATTATATTTCTATTTTTTTTTTGTTCTTCATACGATGGGTTTTATGTTCTACTCCACTGAAAAGTGGCTCCTCTAAACTCCATTTAACTTTCTTAGGATTTAAAAGTGGTTCATCTGGGTATTTTACTCCTTCAGGCCAGGGTTGCTAGAAACCTCATGCGGGCAAATAATGAAGATTTTTCACTAAAGGCAGATGAGTCTGGAAGTTGCTGCTGCTGCTAGTAGAGTTGTTTTGGCAGGTTGCACATACTCTACATGCTAATCTTCTTCTTCTTCTTTTGGCTTTTCCTGGTTAGAGGGTCGCCACAGTGGATCACCTGTCTGCTCATGATTGGCAGTGGAGTTTTACAGTGTTGAGTTGCCAGCCTGGCACCCAACCTTCCACTGAAGGCACACACATGCACACCTAGGGCCAATTTGGAGTATCCAATCCACCTACAGCATGTCTTTGGGATGTGGGAGGAAACCGGAGCACCAAGAGGAAACCCACGCGACCATAGGGAGGACATGCAGACTTTGCACAGAAGGCACCCCAGCCGAGGATTGAACCAGCGAACCTCTTGCTGTGAGGCGACAATGCTAACCACTGCACCACCATGGCCACCCATACTCTACATGCTAATGTTTCTCTTTAAAGCTGAGTGCACAATGGGGTGTGACAAATGGAAGCTTACTTACACCCAACCCTGTAATGGCCATCCTGCACTCCCAGTCTGACAGCTGTTCTGTGTTCTAGACTCCAGCAGGGCTACAGTGAATCCCTTTATCCTGTCAACCTAGCATTCTCACCATCCCCCCAAGAAAAGCAAGCAGGCAGGGTTTCTTTATTCTTACCCTGTCTATACTTTCACCAACAAGTGCCTAAGCCTCTAATCAAACTTGTTTCACAGTCAGAGCACTATCCTTCTGCACTAAAGGAGCTTGTTTAATAAGATTATAGTTCTGAAGCATCAGTAACATCAATTGCAGTCTTGCAGGTGCTTAATGTAATGATTCTGATAAAAAAGCTAGGAATGTCATAAGTTTATAGGTTCATAGTTATATACTAGGCTAATGACCACCAGAGCCTTTATAACCCTAGCCGTGCAATCCAAACCAAGTGTGTCCTAATGTATCATGTGCATTTAGGAGGGGTATGTTACTTATGAAGTTTCTAGAGGTTATGCTGTGGGGTATGTTAGTTTGGGCATTACTGTCTGCCTCTGTCAGACCTAAGGTAAATTTCCAATTTCTCATCCATTGCTCATGGTTACGCTTAAAAAGGGTTAGAGATGGACTCTGCTTTACATGGATGAGGAGCCTATTCCAGAGCATAGGGATTCTCTGAGACACACATCTGTCTCACTAATATGTCTTATTTATGTCACAAGCAAAATTTTAATTATTTATTATTTAATTTAAATCCTTGGATCTAGTGGTTCAGATGATGTTCATTTTGCAGATGTGCAAAAGTTCCATCAGACCTGGATCTGAGGATGCCTTTTATGCCAGCCATAGATTGCCTAGCAGTAACCTGTAGGAGACAGAGTATAGAAATAGGGCATTAAGGTGATCCATAGAGACAATGTATTTATACTCTGGATTCTCTTGGTAAGGAACCTTTGTGGGCATTCCCTCTGTTGCATATGTCTGGTCAGGTACATGCCAAAGGGGGCATTATACTCAATGCTGGGTCTCATAAAGTGGCAGTTTGACTTCCTTGGACCTGGATGTAGTGCACTTATTGTTGGATGGCATAGAATGTTTTTCTTACTACCTTTGCCACATGTTGGTCAAAGGCCAGATTACTGTCTACATCTATTCCGAGATCCCTAACTACTTGTCTCCATTTTAGCATATTTCCCATACACATAGTCATGGAATTATGCCTGTCAAAGACTACAACTATTATTTCTGTCTCAGTCTGTGCATATCTCGTCTGAGCATGAGTCAAAGTTCTTGATGCATAGGCAAACAGATTTACTGTCTTGTAGTAGTAGTATTGCTTCTAGCCTTTTTGCCTTGCATTCACTTAAATTAATATAAGTTTAATATTGAAGTGCAGGTTCAGTGGTTACCAGCCTCTTCAACAGATCAAAGCTTTTAGCCTGCTCTTCAAAACATCTCTAGATTGCATTCTATATCAAGGAGCTTTCTTAGATGTAGACTTACAGCTGATAAGTGAAGTAAGAACTTTAATGTTGTGCCATCCCTAAGAATCAAGTTAATGAGTGCTTGTCTGTTGGAGTCCATACATTTACAATAGCACATACTTTACCAGCATCTGGCTGTAACCCACTAGCAGCTGGAAGAGGTATTGTTTATTTCAAAGAAAACACATCAACTTGACACGTTGTTCAGTTTCAAACCTAATGATCTTAGTCTGTCTTATAGCCTAATCAATCTAATGTCATGATCTTGCATGGTCAAATTCCAAACCAAAATATCATCAATTATAGTCATAGATTATTACTAGGCTAACTGCTCTTGCAAGCCATTTTAAGCCTAGCCAATTATCCCTTGTGAGGCTCAAACCCTGCACTTGTGTTTGTAAGGCAAACACCTTAACCATTAGGCCATCCAGTCATAGTTCATTCCAAGCCTTCAACCATATCAGCTACAGCTCTTTGAAGAATCTCTCCAGTTGCTGAAATATCAAACTTGCCAAAATCCCTAATGCGCAGAATGTATAGCTAGTTCTGAAAAAATGCATTAGGCATACTAAAAAAAAATCTGCTTCAGCTGTTTGTAGAATAATACTCCATTATAGTCTATTTGTCACACCCTTCTGGAATATTGTTAATTCTTTTTACAGGCTCTTTTTAATGACAATTTCTGTTTAAATAATTCATTACTTTTATTTAATACAACAATTCCTTCATGTGTTAAGAAAGTTAATTATTCCCTCCTTTGGTCTCTTTTAACAATTGCAAGAAAAGTAGTAACAAGAAATTGGAAAACCACTACTAGTCCAACAATGAAAGAGTTTTATAGCATTGCAACTGAGACTTTTCATCTGGAAATCCTAACAATTAAACAAAGAACCAACAGACAAAATTCATCACTTAATTCCTGGATGAAACTCAAGAGACTAAAAGGACATTAAATCAGAACTAGAAAGAATTTGGTGAAATAATTGTTTTGCCTCTATTTTAAATTGTAGACACCCTATAAATAGTTTGTGCTGTAGTGTTTTGTTTGTTTGGTATTGTTTCAATTTTTAACTATATATGTAATTTTCATCTATCAAATGTTATATTATGCATTTAGAATATTAATAAAAACATTTAGAAAAAAATAAATAATCTATTTGTTAAGGTCTTGTGGGAGTATACAATTATTTCTAGTTTTGTCTCAATTCACAACAATTCACAACAATTGCCATAATGTTATTTATTCTTTATTAGGAGAAAATCCATTGAGAAACTAGTTCGAACTATGGAGGACTTTTTTCTTCAAGAAACAATTTACTGAACTGCATGGGCTATGGTTTAGCTCTGTTTCTTTTATTATTTTTTCAGTTTGTACACATTAGCAGGCCTGCTGACCCACTCATGCTGTTTCTCAAGGGTAGCTACTCCAATTGGTGTCTTTTTTCCCTTGTTTTACTCAGGTACTCTTTACAGAAAACTGGAGAAATGTGCACTCAACACCTTGAAATATACTTATCTTTTTTAGTCATCCTTCAAAACTACATGGCAAAAGTCTGGAAAGTGCTAAGCTTCCAGAATTTCCATGGTGTTCATTCTAGTTTTATTAATAAAATGACCTGTACCATGAAGAGATTGTACTGTTTTAGAACATTTTCTGAAGATCCCTTGATTCCTTGCAAACGCTATAAAATTTACGTGTGAGCAGTGTTGTGAGTGGTTGAAAAGTACTAATGTAGGTATTCCAAAAGTGCAATGAACAATTAAGAGTATAAGACACACCTGTTTCTTGGACATACTGAAGAAGTTACAAAAGGCACATTTCAGGAACAGGAGACATAATTTGGATTATAAACTCCCAAATTAAAACTGTATGTTCAGACAGTTAGTTTTGTATGTTAGAACTCCGGCAACATAGCACAAAGGATTACAGCTATGAACAGTTAAGGAGTGTCATACTTTAGACAGACGTTGTATTTCCCTATCACTATACTGTATGATTCTGAGATCCCAGAGAGAGCTTCTGGGCCTTACCTGTACACAGGCATATGTGCCCTGAGGGTTTATTTAATGAAAAAAAATGTGAAAAAAAAACCATCTGCACCATCAAAAAGAATTACAAGAATTCCATTTCTGTTTAGAAAAAATATGAGTATAGGAACTCAGTTCTCAGCTGCTGTTTTAGTGTTATCACTGCATGTAATCATTTCCTAGGTATTTCTAAACCATGTCACATTTTATAGATGGTCATTTGTCACACAGCTTTAGATAGCACATACTCCTGAGAACTGAATGTGGAGGTAGGATTTTAGCAATTATTTTCAGCAGCAGCAGTAGTAAGAAAGTTCCCATTTGCAATAAGGTCCACAGCCTGTCTGCAGAGCATGAACTGCAAGTAACCTGAGCCATGCTCTGGTCAACTGTGAAAACATGCTTTGAATTGGAAGAGCAACAACAGATGCAAACTCCAGCAGTCCCTTTTACATTTGTAGTTTACAACATCAGTTTCTTTCACATACCAAGAAAGCAGGTGTAATTCAGAAATAGATGTTTTTATCTGACACTCTGTTACATGACTAATTCTGTACTAAATTATATTAATTCATCTTCCTTTCAAAACTGTTACTGTTTTCTTTGACTTTTTAAAATCACCATTTCAAATGTAACTACGAAGATCAAAGTACTATGTCTGGTACTGTTGACAAAGACATTCTCAAAATAATTTCCAGTTTTATGTGGCATAGAGCAAAAGTATGAGAACAAATTGGAGGCATCCCTCCAAAATCTGGACAGCTGAGTCACACAACATTTCATATTACATATATTGTAGGCCACTAAACTCAATGATGACAGTGTTATATATTCATTCTTAGCTGATCATGAGTAATTCTATAGTAAGAAGAAAGCCACCACATGAATTTTGCAGTGATATCACATACATGTTATGGTACCTTGGCAGAGATGAGTACTGGTACCATTGTTTTGTAGCTATGTCTGCTTTCAAAATATCATGATGCAGACAAGCTAATGAGCATGCCTCTCAACTTTTTTGCACAGGAATTCTGAAACTCTAATAATGGTTGACACTACTGACTTACACTTATTCTAATCCTCTGTGGTTTACCAGAAAACCAAAAAAAATTACAAGGAGTGGGGCAAAAATATGAGGCAAAATCAATGATATGCTGCAAACGTCTAGACAGCTGAGGTGCATGGTAGAGCGATAACAGTAAGATCAGAATATTGTGTAAGTCAGCAGATACCTATACTTGTCAACAACAAGCATACTACAATATGCAAATATGTTCAAAGAAATGTTATTAGAGTTTACAAGTCTTTGATGCAAATGTTATATGTATCATCACATGCACTACAGAAATGCCCCTCATATTTTAGATTCAGCAAAACAATTTGTCATGTTCCACACTCATCAGCACAAGGGTATTCTGAAGGAGTTAACTAAAAATACAAGTGAACACTTTATCATATGGTTTTGATTCATTCACAGTGTATTTTGTGCAATAGTCTACATTATTCTGTTTTACTCGTTTAATTCCTAGTTGCATCATTTTGCTATTTGTCAGACAGCTGAATGGAGTGGGTGCAGACAAATGTTTTGAATACACTTAACTTAGTAACCAAGAAGGCAGTAAGCTAAAGTGATAGTTACATTTCCCCTTGTAATAATTAAGTTTAATTTCAGTTAATTATGTTGGTTCAGCTCTAAGATTTTGTGAGTACATATTAGCTGTTGAGAAATATGTCTGCTCCCAGGAAAATTAAAACATAAAAAGCTTTCTGTGAGATGAGTATATTGACTCAGCTCCAGCCTATTAAAAGGAATCTCTAGATTAATTATATGCAGAACACTGTTCAAATTTACACTTACAGCTTATTGAATGCTGCATTCTGTTTGATATGTAAATATTCATAGTATTCAGTAGAGGAAAATGTCTGTAGTTAGACTGCAGCTGCTTTCTGACAAGAATGCAGTTTATGTCTTATGCCTGAATGTTCATCATTTGAAAAATGCTGCAGCTTTTCCTTGCCTTAGCAGCAAAATCATACAAGCCCTGTCATAGATGGAGACAGGAATTCTGAATTCATATACCAGTCTTCTTTGCTCTTTTGGGGGAGCTGAGAGGAACTTTGAGACATGCAGGGTCACATATTACAGATGCTCTCAACAGTTTTCATCGAACACATCTTCATCGACACATAAACAGCAAAAACATTAATCTCCGAACAGCCACATCAGAGAATTTTGTCCCAAAGGAAAAAAAATGCTTGGCCGTCATTTGGGGTTTGCTCTATTCCCCACTGTAGTGCGATCTTGGAGTTGGTATATTTAGTTAGTGGGGGATGTGGGGAGCACAGACCCCCCCACATCGGGTGGTGTGGGGGGCAAAGCCCTCACCCCCCCCCCACACTTTGTAGGGTTTGAAAGTTTGTTTTTTCTTTGGCCAAGCGATTTTTTCCCCTGGGAAAAAATTCACTGAAGTGGCCATTCAGAGTTTCGTGTTTTCACTGTTTATGTATCGATGAAGACATGTTCAATGAACAAGTCTTTCGACAACATAATACAGACCCTACAGTCCTCACCATTATACCATCTCAACTTCTTAGAGCAAGAATTCTGAACAAAGCCGAAAATAATTGGTGGACGAAGGCCCAAAAATAGGGACAGATTTTAAATACCATTCTTATAAACCTAAAAAGTTGCTAGAATAAATGGATTTGTGTTGGCATGCATTTTCTGAAAGATGTGAATGAAGTCTGAAGCTCAAATGTATGTCATTATTTACTGACTTTAATCCCCTGTGATTTGCCAGAAAACCACAAATTCTATGAGGAACATATCAAAAATAAGAATAAAAAATCTGGACATTCTGTGAAAATCTGAACAGTTGAGACGTAGTCAGCATCTGTCTATCCTAGGTAAGAACTACTTACTAATATCTTTTGGTGATATCTTTCCATGTGGATCCAGGTATCTCTGTCTTCCTGACTGCTATCTCACATTCACTGTACACCATTTGCTCATTAATTATTTTTTGATTTTTATTTTATATTCATTAACCTGTGTAGAGCACTGATCATAAATGGCCAAATTCAATCCCAGCCCAAATAAGAGAAGAGAGAGATGTGCATAGTGTAAAGAGATTATGTGACAATTATATACAATTATTAACAGCCAGACACGAATGTAGTAGTATACATAGTAGTATTTTACAATATTTACAATAAAATCAAAGTAATATGAGTAATATGACATTCAAAGTGTAAGAATATTAGAAATGTATAGATTCATCAGCAGGTTAGATGCAGGAATAATACATAAGTTAAAGTGATGTGAGTCGTATACAAGATTTGAATGTGGTTTAGCAAAGATAGTAGGAGAAAGGCAAAAACAGAAAAACTGCACCAAGTTGACACAAAAAATGACGTTTATTCAAACTGAAAACAAAACAAAAAAGAAAAGGTAAGCGCTTTCACAACTGCTGTTGCTTCATCGTCTGATGAAGCAACAGCAGTTGTGAAAGCGCTTACCTTTTCTTTTTTGTTTTGTTTTTGGTTTGAATAAACGTTGTTTTTTGTGTGTCAACTTGGTGCAGTTTTTCTGTTTTTGCCTTATATATTTTCTGCACCTTGTTTTTACCTCTAGCCGTTTTTATTCTTCACATAGTAGGAGAAAGGAAGGAGAAATTAGGTGATGTGGTTAGAAAAGAGGCACTGGCATTTGAAGAGATTATGAGGAGGGGTCTTTAAGCCAGGATCCCTTTACATGTTTACTGGATAAAAATGCCAAATAAATAAAAATCATTTTTGTATAGTATGCTAAGCAGTTAGTTGTGCAGTCCGGTTTTATGAATAATTGTTAGTTATTCTTACTCATTTTAAGAGCCCACACAGGTGAGGTGTTATAAAATCTAAGCAGTATGAACTCATTTGAAATTAAAATAGCCATGAAATTTGATTAGGCAGAAGCTTAAATGTGTCACAGCTTGGCTAGAGTTTCACCTAAAAGTAGTCTGCATTTTATGGTGTTGTAGTATAAGGAATTCTCTCTACAAGATGACTTCCTTTGCTTGCATTGGTGACATATGCTGCTATTGCTGAAATGTTTTGACAACTGAATGCCAGCTTCCGTCTATTTAAAAGTGAAGAGATGGAACCCTTGTCCTTTGTTATGACTACTGCACATATGAATGAGTGAGTCAGGACTGAACAGCTCCTGCATAATAAAGGCTGGAGCTTTGTTTAATGGTCGGGTCATTTGACGGCAGGGTGCACAAGGCTGGGAGCTCAACTTTATTTAGGAGACAATTTCTGTCTCCATAAGGAATATCTTCAACAGTGGTGTGGCGCCAAGTGACTTCTCACACATACTGTCATTTGTTTGCCTTGCTTCAATACATCTGCTTCTCTGAGTTTGTTAGCAAAGATTCATACAGTTCTGCTTAAAATAGTCAAGACAACAGTTCACTTCCTCAGAAGTATGGAAATATTTGGTTCTGGAATAAAGTAGATATGTAAATATACACGTTAATACAGACATCCATTTCATAAAGTTAATTTCAAATCACACCCTCATTTTAAATCCAAAACAAGAATTTTTAGTACCACAATTACTTTTTAAAGCCACCCCAATGAAGGTAAAAATCTTGATGGAAATATTAGAGCTCTGTAGTGACTTGAAAACTGTATCACAGTGCAATGTTTTACATATGACTCTATAAATACTTGTTAATGTTAGAGCATAATAGGTGCTTTGTTGCTAATTAAACTGCCCTTAGTATAATTATTCTCATTCTAATCATTTACCACTCAGCATGCCTAATTAGGTTTTGCAGCTTTTATGACTAGCATCCATTCGGTATATTTTTTGTCCTTTTTATGTTAATATTTTAAGTTGATAATATTTTAATGTTGTTAATATTTTAATTATTACTGTATGTGCATTAGTCTTACTGTCACTCAAACTATGTGTTCATTGTTATGTCTTGCACAGGGACCAAATCAATGCAATTTTGTTCAGCTTACACTGCAGTGTATATCTGATCGACAATAAAGTTTACTTTGACTTTGATTTTGACTTTGACTTTATGTTTACTCTTTTGCTTTCATATTATTATTATTATTATATTTTTTTTATTACAATGATTTTTTCCTTCTATGACCTTGCCTCTGTCCATAAGATACTTACTTCTGTGGCCACTGCCTGGGCAGTAATGTTGGCACTTGCTACATACTAATTGGGAGCCATAAAAGAAGACATATCAAGATTCTACACAAACGTAATATGTGCACCTGGAAAGAAAAGTCCATGGAGAGAGGCATATGCAAAATCAAGGAGTTTTTACATCTGTTGTGATTTAAACTTTTCACCAGCCACTTGTTACTGACTGGTTGTACTTAGAACCTCCCAAGTTATTCTTTTCATTTTTATTGCCAGCCTTCTCATAATCCTTTATGCTAATGCCAAAATCATATTCTAGTTTCCTTGTTCTCCATGTATTACCTTCCACTGCGTGCCCTAACATTTATTTTTGTTATGCTGCAGTCCTTTGGAATGACATAAATTTACCAGACATTTAATATGTCTGATAACTTTACTCATTACCGTCTCATTAAGTAATATATTTAATTTACATCTGTTAACTGGGTAGAAGGGCTGCTCCACAGAGTACTTTCAACTGCATCCAGAGACACTTAGCAGTGACACAATACATGACAGTAAATTTAATTTTTTTTTTGACTTAGCTTTTCTGCCTTGCTTCATAGGAATCCCCAGTAGTGTGCTCACATTCCCCTCAGCAAAAGTTTCATCCTGTGTCTTGGCCAACCTCCAATCAACCCAAGGCTGTCTCATTGCCCTGCACTGTGAGACCCTGCATTGGTGGAACACTAAAGTGCTTTCAGCTACACTAGTTCTCCTCAGCAAAAGTTTCATCCTGTGTCTTGGCCAACCTCCAATCAACCCAAGTCTGTCTCATTGCCCTGCACTGTGAGACCCTGCATTGGTGGAACACTAAAGTGCTTTCAGCTACACTAGTTCTCCTCAGCAAAAGTTTCATCCTGTGTATTGGCCAACCTCCAATCAACCCAAGGCTGTCTCTTTGCCCTGCACTGTGAGACCCTGTGTCGGTGGAACACTAAAGTGCTTTCAGCTATACTAGTGTATGTTAGAGTTGTATTTAATCTGTCCTCTAAACTGAAGACTCTTTCCCCTTTCACTGTACGTGTACACACTACTGAACCTGGTCCCCCCCCCATTTTTCTCTTCCTATTGTATTCCTAGGTCAATTACTTAAAACTACTTTCTCTTGGAAAAAGTTTACCTATGTACCTGCAGCCCATACACCCATACTTCAATTGTTTTTCCCTGTAGAAGTGGTGGTCCTTTTCACTACACTGTACTAGATTAGTAGCATAAGATTTGCAGTTATTAGGAAGATACTGCACTACACTGACCTGGAATTGACTTGGTTTTCCTGTTTTCTTTTTAGCAGCTGACCTAGTCCAGTTTTTCTAACTCACAACCTTGTATTACTTTGTCTCTACCCCCTCCCCCACCTTGAACCTGCACACCTCCCTCCCACTCCTGCTTAATGACAGAGGTATCAAAAAACCTGATTTAGAAAGGCACCATCTTTTGACTTCGCTTTTCTGCCTTGCTGCATAGGAATCCCCAGTAGTGTGTTCACATGTAAGTACTGCCTGGTATTGTTTTTGTGATTCTTATTGCTATTTTTGTAAAGTGCATCCTAAGGGGATCCTACAGTGCTTCTGTAACCACTCTGCCTCCCCAAAAACTCACTTTAAACGTGTATGTACGCTATTGTAAAATAAAAATATATCCTATACCTACCACTGTTGTATATTAACCTTGAGTGCAGTCGCTAGCAGTCTACCATGGATTTTATCTCCCTTTATTCTCCTAGGCTCTTTTCCCCTCCTCTGAGTGCTCATAGCTTACTATTGTACTTACTCAGTTAAGCCACTAGGTGACATTGTTCAATCACTACCTATCTTTTACTACAAGCCAAAAATACTGTAACTGTTCTATTAATTTACCACTGCCCTGTTTTAGCCCTATTAATACTTACTATATGCTACTAAACTGCTACTGCCCTGTTTTCAGCTCCTATTCCCTGTCAGCCCTCTGCATCCTTCTAATTTCACAAACACAGTGCCTTATGCCAGTGCCTCCTTACCTCTGAGCTAGTTCTCAGCTTCACTGATAACTTTTCACTGGCTTTCTTCCTTCTCCATGGCTCTACTCGCTCCTTTCACCCACAGTCAACCATCCAGTCAAAGCCTTCCCCTCTTTACCCCTCCTCCTTTCACCCACAGTAATTAAATACATCACTAATTAAATCCATCCCTCTTTCACTACCCCCTCTCAACCCACAGCTCTTCTCTCCGACTACAAATCCTCCCATATTAAACTACCTTTTTCTAACCTTGCTTTCCTTGCTGTTCCTAACCCTCCAAACCCCCATCTCTCTCCTACTACTAACAAATTTATACCATGCCAGCTCCTATACCGCCAATAAGCTTCCACTCTCTACTCCTTACCATGCTCCCACACAACACCATCTCCTCCCTCACACTAATAATTTCTTTTCAATCTCCTCCTCTCTGTTTCAGCTCACCCAATGCACCTTTTTAATCCTAAAATTATTTTCACTACTGCTAAGACACTTAAACAAATACTAGACCACCAGAATACCCTAAATTCAATCCAAAACACACTAAAATAACTTCCTTCATTAACCTCATCTTAGCTGGAGACATTCACCCCAACCCTGGACCTAACCCACCCACAAATAACAATTACCCTTGCCCTTCCTCTAACCTTTCATCCCCCCACAATACTCTTAAATTTTTCACACTCGATGCCCAGAGCCTCAACAACAAAGCACATCAGTTTCAAGCATGGCTAAGTCATGACCAACCTGACATTGTAGCCATCTCTGAAACTTGGCTCAAACCCCACATCTCTGACTCTTAAATCCTACCCTCTGGATTCACACTTTTAGATGTGACCGTGCAAAGAAAAAAGGCAGAGGCGTTGCATTAATCTCTTCCAATCTACTTACCTTAATTCACCTACCAAACCCATTCCTAAATTCGCCAATGCAGAACTAACAGTCGGTCTATTAAAAATGAATAATAACAAAAAGCCTCTGTATCATCGCCCTTTATATCCCACCTGGAAATAACATCTCAACCCTTGAAGACATACTCCAATGGGCCTCAGCTGAAATTAATCCTGAAACCTACATGCTAGGTGATGTAAACATCGACTGGAATAAAATCAACAGTCCCATACCCTCCCTGTCCATTAACCTCTTTAACTTTACTCAAGTAACCCACTCCATCACCAAACCCAATAAAACAAATCCCCCAAGTTCCACTCTTGACTAGATCTTAGTCACCCATCCAAATAAAATTACCAACTCTGGCACCATCCCTGACTCTCTTAGTGGCCACCTCCCAGCTTTCATTTACCGTGCAACCACCTCCCATCCACACCAACATCAATATATTCAGACCCACAACCTTCGTAAATTTGACCCCAAAACCTTCTCTGACTATCTCAAACAAATGAATTGGAACATTCTAAAAACCTTTCCACTCGATAAAGCCATAGACCACTTTAATTCTACTTTTTTAGATGCTCTAAATTCCCTATCTCCACCAAGGAAAAAAAGAATAAAAATTATAACTGCGCCTTGACTAACCAAAGAAACAAAGCAAATTATGCATCAAAGAGACAAATCCTGGAAGCTTAACCAAAAGAATAAACTTCCTGAAACCCTTATCCAATATACACAGCTCAGTAACTTTGCAAAAAAACAAATCTTCAAAGACAAAAAATCCTAATACTCTAAGCTCCAGTATAACCATCCCCAAAACCCTAGGCTTTTTTGGAACTCCATGAATTCACCCTCAACCCAGGCTCCAAAAATAACCCCTGTCCAGACCCAAGTAAATCTGACCTGGAATTAGCCTCACTATTCAACTCTTTCTTTATAGAGTCAATATCTGCCCTAATGAAAACTTTTCCCAACAACGATCCATCTCTCCTACATTCCACCTCATCTAAATCCCCAAAAAATTTCCCCCCTATGTTTGAGCTTAAACCTGTCTCCACTAACTACATAAAAAGACTTCTATCCAAACTTAAACCTGCTCCAATGCACCTGACATCCCCTCTTCCTTTCTCAAGTCTGCTGCCAATAGTATAGCTCTCCCAGTTAGTATCCTAATTAATAGATCCATAAAGGAATTTTATGTCCCTAAACTCTGGCGTTCTGCCTTTATTATTCCTCTCCACAAAGGAAGTAAAAACACTAACATTTCAAACTTCCGCCCTATAGCTCTTCTCTCTCCATTCTCCAGAATCCTAGAAAAATGCATCCACCTCCAATTTATGCCTTTTCTGACTAAAAAAACAACTTCTTACCCCTACCAAACATGGCTTCTGACCAGGATATAGCACCATAACAGCTCTATTCTCATTTTTAGAAACTGTCAATCAAGCCCGAGATTCTGGGAACTTAGTATCCACAGTGTTCCTAGATCTCTCTAAAGCATTTGATACGGTTTCCCATAAGCACCTTCTAAGTCACCTCTCAAACCTAAATCTCTCCCAAAACACTCTTTCCTGGTTCTCAATCTATCTGTCAGATAGATCTCAGGCTGTGAAATGGAAAAAAGGCACCTCACCTTTCTTACCCACCCCTACCGGAGTACCACAGGGGTCCATCCTCGGACCAATGCTGTTTAATATCTTTATCAATAAATTTCACTCTGCTATTCCTAATGCCAAAGTCATCCAATATGCAGATGACTCTACACTTGTCTGTTCTGCCTCTAACCTCCCTGAACTCCTATCTAAAACTCAGACTGCCACAACTACTGAGATCTGGATGCACCAAAATCACCTTTCTCTCAATGCTAACAAATCTAAAATACTACTATTCACACCTTCAGAATCTTTCTCTTTTGATAAAAATTCCTCTCAAGTCCTTAGCTAAAGCAACTCTCCGATGAAAGTTGTTCCCTTTGCCAAATTACGCGGTGTAACTATAGAGAAACACCTCAAGTTTGACATCCATATTCAGCGAAATATAAAGAAAACCCCACCAAAAACTAGGTATGCTATACAGGAAAAAACACTTCCTCTCTATTTCTACCAGGCATACTCTAGCCTCCTCTTACCTCCTTCCTTCCCTCTCTTCTGTACGGTGCCCCGCTACTAACTAACCTATCCTCTTCTATCACTTCCAAACTTGAAAGCTGTTATGACAAAATTTCTAAATTTGCCACCAAAGCCAAACATTCCACTCATCATTGTGTTGCCTCCAGTCCCTTAACTGGTTAGAATTCATAAATTACCTGGACTTCCTCCAGCCCACTACAGCACATAGACTAATATTTAATCCAACCAAATGCCCAGCTCTAACTGACATCCTTCACCCCAAATAGAACTCTCAGATCTGAACACCAAAACTTAATTACTGTCCACAAACCTAAACATTCTGCTAGGCAACTTCTCCTCTCCTCCTCCTTAGGTAAGAAATAGAACTCTATCCATTCCACACTAAGGACAATGTCAAACACAAACAACTTCAAAACTCAGCTTTACACCTACCTATCCTCCAAATGGACATGTAACTGCATTCTTCCTACCTAGGACTCTTTAACAAAAGCCCCTGGGAGGCTATCCTCCTGAGTTCCTAAGCACCTTATAACTGGCTATAACCTTCTATAGCTAATTCCCATACGATCTCTCACACTCTGTAAATATTGTAAATAGCTTTTGACTTTTGACTTTGTGTGAATTTGTTAAAATGTATCTGCATGGTATTTTTCCACCATGGGCAGTATTGCTCACGCTTTGTATTATTTGATATGTATTTGTACTTGTACTTTTATTTTTATTGGACTGCTATCTTTACTGTAATCTGTTTCATGGAGACTTTCTCTCCGGACCTCCACTGAGAACGGGCTCTCTGGGCCTAGTGGACTTCCCCGGTAATCAAACTGGAAATAAATAAATAAATGTTTCCTTTAAAAGTGAGTCTGTCAGTTTTCTAGCCGCTAACTCCTTTTTCTGCATAACCAGATATTTGTTTGTTGTGTCTTACCACATGTAGCATTGAATGTCTTATAATTGTATCTTACAGCTATTTCATTTTTAGGAGTTTTTCTCTCATCCACTGAAAATGGGTTATATCCATTTCCAGTAAGGACCAACAGTCAATCAATGCAAACAAACAAATAAAACATAAATAAATAAATACACTCACCTTTGATGCTGAAAGGCCAGAAGATTGTGGGTTCTATTTCTGTTCCAGGTGAGTGGATTGCTGACATTGCAGTTCAATATTAGGGGGTAGCTGCACTTCTGAGTCAGTCATCCTTTGGATGAGATGTTAAACTGAGGTCTTGCCCTTTTTTAATTTCTCCAAAGCTTTTGGGTTTCTAATACCATGACAAGAATGGACCACATCCCTTAGTCAAAGTGTGATTAAAGGTCATGAAACTAATATTGTTTCAATCTTTGATGTCAGCCAGAAGTGTTCTTCACAGCACCCGCAATGTGCCCAGTGAAGGGTCTATATTAGATACTTGAATGTTTGAAAGTTCGACTATAATATGGTCGACACCATATGATCGAACTTGCAAAAGTTCGAATATCTAATAAAAGAAAATAAATTACACAAAACACCTACCTGAACGCTCTAAGCAGGGGGCTTCACCCCCCCATACCACCCGCTCTTTAAATATACCAACTCCGAGATCTCACTACAGTGCAGAAAAGGGAAATCTTCCCATTCTACGCTGCACGGAGATCTCTGTTACACCGTTCGACCATTCAAAAATCCGATCATATGGTGTCAACCATATGAGATTCGTAATTTTGAATGTTCAAACATTCAATATAGAACTCCCAGTGAAGACTCCTTCTGTAATTCATATGGAGTTACATGCACTGGTAACATATCTAAATACAAATGTAGAATCTTTTTATAAGACCCGTTGCTCCTACTACTACTGGAACTGTCTGGGTATCTTTCTTCCCCATTGTTCATGTTTATGCCTACAAATCCTGATATTTGATGACTTTGTGTCTCTCTGTAAGCAAGACAGTGTAATCACAGGGTGTGGCAATTTCAATGATCAATGCTACTTCTGTCTTATTTTCTTGGACCACTATATCCAGTTTTCTAGCATCTATCTTTTGAACTGTTGGTAATGCGTGATCCCATGTGATGTAAACTTCATCATTTTCTCTGATGTTTTGTGGCTCATGTTGCCACTTCAATACATAATATTTGCACAATCACCAGTGCAATAGTTTTGCCACATTATTATGCCTTTCAGTATACAGTCCTTCTGCCATTAGTATGTCACAACCAGCAACGAGGTATGCAGCTGTTTCCAGTTATGTTTTACAAAACCTACATTTGTCTGTTTCTCCCATATGTTCAATGGACTTTGTAAACTAACATGTATGTAGCCCACTATCTTGGGTCGACAATATTAACCTTTCATCTCTTGGTTTGAATTCGCCTCTCCTTAACCATTCCTGCACTCGTTACTGATCAACATGAGGTTCTTCCAAAGTTTTTCTATGCTTGCAACTATATTTATGCATTTTCCACATTTCTTGCCTTCTCATCTGGTCCTTCACCTTATATTCTTTCTTTTGTTTTTTGGCACATTGAGTTGCTGCCTGATTTTTATCTACTTCTGGTTTGATTTCCATTCCTGCCATCCTTCCATTCCTTCTTCTAGATTAAGCAGAGAAGTCATCTTAGATTTATTCTCCTCATGTTTCAAAACTTTCACTATGTTTGGGTCTTGTGGGGCCAGCAAATATGTGTGAAGTCCCATGATTGCAGATCTATATGTGTAATCAATTTCAAGGAGGCCCATCCCTCCTTCAGAATGGGGATTATATAAACTTGGTATGCACTGATTTTTATAAATCGTTTGGTGAGCATGAAGCATCTTTCTTGCTTTCCTATCTAATCTATCCAACACCTTTTGTGGCCAGTCAGTCAGACCAAAACTGTAAGTTAGGACAGGAAGAGCAAATTGGTATATAGCTTGGATTTTGTTCCTAGATGTCAACGCTGTTTTCAGGATTAACTTGTCTTCTAAAGTATTCCTTACTAAGTTTTATTTGCATTTTTTCATGTTTTATTGTTGATCCTTCATCAATTCCCAAATATTTATATACTCCCTCTTGCTCAAGTTTTTTTATATCATATTCTTGTCCCAAAATGATTGTTTTCCTGGTGCTGCAGTTTTCCTGCTTTAAAGGTTGCTTTTGCACATTTATCAAGAACAAATGACATTCTTATATCATCTGAAAAAGTTTTGATGACTTGCAGTGGTACTTTCAGTTCCTCATCTGATGAGCTATACAGTTTTAAATCATCAACAAAGAGATGAGAAGTCTTTACACTTTGTTTTTTCCAGGAGCCAAATTATAGCCATGGCCTAAGCTGTTAAGTAGACAGCTTAATGGATTAAGGTCACGGCAGAATAGCAGCGATGACAGAGTCACCCTGGAATATCCCCCTTTGAATTTTTATCCCTTGAATAATAATTTGTCCTTTATCATGACTTAATTGCAAAGTGGTCTGCCACTGTGTCATGGTCACCGTAATGTAGGTGATCAGTGTAGGGTGTATCTTATACATTTTTAAGCACTCTTTTATCCATGAATGTGGGATACTATCAAATGCTTTTTTGTAGTCAATCCATGCCATACTTAAATTCTTCCCTTTTTACAGTTCTCCACTATGACTTTAACAACAAATGATCCTTTGTTCCATATGACTTTCTTTTATTGCCCTTTTGTTCTATTGCCATAATTGAGTTTTCTTCTAAATGACTATAAACTCTATCGGCATCAATTCCCATGTATAGTTTATACATCATCGGAAGACAAGTTATTGGTCTGTAATTTTAAGAGTAGCTTGCAGGTTCGCTTTTAAGAAGGAGCATTGTTTTGCCTGTGGTTAACCAGGTTGCTGTCAGTTTGATGTGTGCATAGAAATAGTTCTTACTCATGGCTAAATCTTTGTGCAAAGGTGTTAATACTTTTAATCAGAAGTTAGGTACTGCATCTGGACTTGGGGTTTTTCCAATTAGAGGCTTTTCATAACTTTGTTTCAATCTCTCTGGCTGTTACTTCATCCCATTTCATATCCTGTACCTTTAAACTTCTTATTATTTCTTTTACGTCTTCTATCCATTTAGCAACTTAATGTTCCACTGGATCTTCATAGATACTTTTCCAAAATGTATCTATTTCTTCTTTTTTTGGGTCTTTCAATTCCTTTTACCTTGTTTCCTAATTCTCTATAAAACCTTTTCTGGTCATCAATAAATTGCTTATTTTGTACTTTTCCTTTATATGTATCTTCATATCTTCTATGTTTTTCTGCCTTTGCTGAAATTTTTAGTTTGTTATTTGCAATATTGCATGATAGATCCTGGTCTGTTCTAATACTGTGCATTGCTCTTATCATGTCTATCTTTCTGAGTATTTTTGTTGATCTGTTCCCTCTTCAATATTCTTCTAACAGTGACACCTTTTTTCTTAACTGCTTTATAGTTTTCTCTATTCAATACTTCCATGATGGTATTCAATTTCTCCCCTTCCTTTCCCTCACTACTCTGTGTTCTTGTGGTAGAACTTTATCAGTTATTAATTTAGCTGCACAGTAATATATCCTGTATAATTCTGTTATGTCACATGGATCTCTATGGACAGTCCTAATTACTATGTTCATTTGTTTTATCAAACTTCTGACTTTTTGGGTTTTAGTGACCTTCTGCAGTCTATTTCTTTCATTAATCTTAATATGTCTAGCTATGTCTATTAAATCAAGCAACTCTTCTCTTAGCTCATTTTCTTCTAAACTGAAGGTACGTTTTTTGTTTTCCATTTCCTGCGGACATTCTATAGAATGTTCTATCGCATTCTCCTGAGGCACATTCTCTTCAATTTCATCCTGTGCCATCTGTTGCTCTATCATATCAGAACTCACTGACCTATCACTCCTCAACACTGACTGCATCAGAATTTCCAGAGTTTCCTGTTCTTTCCCATGCTGTCCAGCTTCAAGTGAATGTTTATACTGATTTCCTGTGGAAGACTCCAAAATATCTTCATATGGCACCTGACCAATTGCTTCCTATTCCACTGGTTTCCCCTTAATTAGAAGATCCATTGCTCTATCCAGTTGTGGTGCTTTCTGAATTAAAATTTCTACTCTGAATCTTTCACTTCGCAGGTACTCCATAACCTCAGTTTCTATTTTTTTAACTTCTCCATTACTAATCTCCTTTTCTACTTTTCCTCTGTCTTTTTTTTTTGTATTGTAAAGCTTTTCATGTCTGGATTCCTTTGCCTGTATTTCTCTTCAGATATATTTGGTGGTGCTCTTTTTGTATTGGTTAGTTTTGTTTTCTCCTTTGCATCAATATTACACCATATTACATTTTTCTTTCCCATGTTCATATTTCTTCTTCAAATGTCTCCTGATCTTCCTGCTTCGCCTTACTTTGGCGACTCACTCCGTCACCTGTGTTAGAACTTCTACACCAAATCCCTCACTTTGCAGGAACTCCATACCTTCAACTTCTATTTTTTAACTTCTACTTTACTAATCTTCTTTTCTACAAACCCTCTTTGTGATATTAATTTTTATTGTGAATTTTTCCATATCTGGATGCCTTTGCTTCATTTCTCTTCAAATATCTTTGGGGCTGCCTTCTTTATATTGATTAATTTGGCTTTTTTCTTTGCATAAATATTGCACCGTATCAAATATCTCTTTTTTTCCCATGTCTATATTTCTTTTTTATACTTTTCAAAAATCTCTAGGTTTTGTTGTTTATATTTTCACACTTTCACAGATGCGTCTTTTTCCAAACATATCAAAGTTTCTTCCTCTATATACTGTTTTTCACAAATCTATTGTATTAATGAATACACATTTTTATTTGAAGCTTCTGCCAGTTTTTCTTGTGGAAGTATTTTTCTTTCCTCTAATTTTTCTTTTAATCATTTTGTTTATCTTGTGTCTGGAAATTCTGGGCTTTTTGCATAATAGTAAGAATAAATAATTTCTTTCTTATCCTCAATAGTCCACTTTATCATCTTTATGGCTCTTCTGGCCTATCATTTTTTGTGATTTTTGTAGACTACTACTTCCTTCTACAACAGGGGCCCATCCTCCCCCTGGGCCTGGCCTGGATCCATTGTAGGAATGTTTCCATATTCTACACTATCATCTTTCCAGTCCTGGCACCAGTGTGCCTACCAGGATTGGGCACTTTTTCATCCTAGGTCTTGTGCACCCATCTATCTTTTTTAATTTTAACCTACTTCTGTACATGATATATGTTATATAAATACAGTCAATATATCAGTGCCGTCTTGTTGAGATTTTGTGAAAAACAGAGTCCACCTCATGAAGGTACTCACCAAGACTTGAGGATGAATTCAGTTTCAGCAATACTGCACTCCTTTACTTGGTGACTTATCATCTCTCCATTTGGACCCAGGAACTGAGGTCCCATATGCTTGAATTGGTTTACTATTATAATGCCGACAAAACCACTTCATGATTTAAAAAGCAATTTGACAATTGGTTCATTGACATTCTGTGTGGTACGGTAATTTTCTCAACATTATCAGGTTCATTCAATTGTCCAGTGATAATATGGTGGTCACATTTATAATACTAAACCGCTTGAATTGATGATATGTAAAAGATCTCATGACACCCATTGAAAAGAGTAGGTCACTTTATTAACATTTACATTTATTTTAGATCATATAAAAATTTGAATAAGTTACACACACTCATTCATACTTAAAATTATTTACAAGTTCACAACACAAAAGCATTTAACTAAACAGTTTAATTACTTTCATTATTTTTTTCTTTTATATTTACCTTCTATCACAACCTTTTTCCATAACCACCTTCTCATTTCAGGTAATACAGCATTCTCTTCCATTTTCTTTTTATATAACACATTTTCATATTTTTTTCACAGTACCCATATTGTCCTAAACAGTACTTTATCCCATTTATCAATGTCACATTTCTTTACTTTATCATACTTCCCATATAATATTATATTGCTATTTATACATGTAACATTTCCCATCTTTATTAATTTTTAAACTTTTCCCAACGTTTTTTGTTCTTTTGCAATCCAAAAAACAGTGTTTTGTAGTTTCTTCTTCACTAAATTCAACAAAATTTCTTGCCTCCATCACCATATATTTAATTTTCCTTTCCACAGGTAACTTGTATAATAAAATTCTCCACAAAAATGCTCTGCTTCATAAAAATGTTCCCATGCATTTTCATATTTTTCATAGAGCATCTTACCTATCATTTCTTTTTGTCTTTTATTTAGTTTTCTCATTATCCAAAATAAATACATAGAAACTATGTGCAGCACCGGATTTTTGTTTTCAAAGTACCATCTTCTATTTTATTATATATTATTCCTCTTCTCAATGGGTTCACCCTTGAACCCCATATGAATCTAAAAAATCTCTAATAACTCTTTTTCTATTTCAGTTGGAAACATATATATGCACCCAAATATACTATTTACTAAGTATTCAGCATATATGTTTTTTTCTGAAATAATAAGTAAATTTCTCCAGCAAGCTAATATTTTTTTTATTTGTTCCAGTATCTCAATTCTTTGATTTATTGAACTTTCCTACTCAGAAAATGTCACTCTCAAGATCTTTACTTCCTTTCTTGTGAAATACATTCCATTTTTTTATCTCACCAAATCCCTTACACTTCATTTTGTTTAACTGCAGGCAAGCTTTTTTTAACAGCTTTTTGATCCTTATTACAACCTCACTTATGCTATACTTCATGCCTTTACTAATACAAATAAGCACTAGTCATCAAACATTCATGTTTTACTCCTCTGTAAAAATACTTATTTTTTTCACATCCATCCATTTATCATAACTTGCACCCATGATATTTTTTAATATTTCCTTATTACATTGATATTTTTTCTCCTTTGCCATATGCTTCTAAAATCTGCCAAATAGCTCACTTTATCAAACGCTTTACCTACATCATGCACTGTCAGCCTTACTTCTTTATTTTCTGTCAGTATTATCTCTACTACTTCTTTCACTATAAGGAAAATTTATTTCACCGTTCTTTTAATGCCACAAATCCCTTCTCCTACTACTGCATCCAATACTTTCTCCATCCATTTTTGTAATATTTTCATAAATCTTTTATAGTCAGATTATCTAGTGTTATGGGACTCATTTTTTTTATGTTTTCTTTCATCCTTTTCCATATATATTTTATTATTCCATCACGGGTCTACTTTGTATAACCGAACTTCCGATTCACCGATACACAATTTACCGACCCCAAACAACCGAAAACACACAACACCAACAAACACCAACTCAAAACACCGAACACCATTACACCGACACAAAAGATGTAAACTACACATTGCACACAATAACATATCCACTAACCTTAACCTAAACCCTAACCCTAACGTCTGACACTACCGCACACTTACCCAACCCGCACCCTAACCCTAACTCACTTAACCCACCCCTAAACCTCAACACCGTCACTATCGCACACTTACCCTACCTGCACCCTAACCCTAACTCACTTAACCCACCTTAAAACATTAAGCCCGTCACTATCGCACACTCACTCCACCCGCATACTAACCCTAACACACTCAACCCTTCCCTACACTACACTACGTCACTATCACACACTTACCTTACCGGAACCCTAAGTCCGACACTACCACACACTCACCTTTCCCACACCCTAACCTAAAATCGCTCACTATCGTACACTTACCTGTCCGCTCCCCAGTCCTAAATCCGTCACTATCGCACACTTACCGGATCGCGCTCACACGTTGCCGTTGTCGGTCTTTCGGCTGTTGGAATATCGCCTTTTCGATCACCTACCTGTTCGGTCATTCCGTCTCGATCTTCTGGGTGTCGGTGAAGTGGCGGTTCGGTTATTCGAAGTAGACCCTCCACCACATATATCTTCTTCTATTGTACCTTCCTTCATCCACTCATTTAATATTTTAAAAAAATTCTCTTTTGTCTGTATACATTTCGTTATAATACTTATAACATATACCATCTAACACTGGTGCTGATTCATTCTTACCTTCTTTTATCACCTTCTCTATTTCTTTTATTTTTTATAATTTTCTAAAAAAAAAATTTATATTATTAATTTTTCACTTTCCTTTCTTCTTTCCCACCCATTCCTTTTCTCCATAATCTACACTTCCATAATATCTTCTTGTTTGTATTTTACATTTCCTTTGCAATCTAACATAGCTCCAACCCTTCCCTCTCTCATCGTTACTTTTTTTTCTAAATAATGGGAAACCTCCTCTTTCTTTGCTTTAAAAAAAATCATTGCTGGCTATGTAACATCCTTCTTACTTTTTCTTGATTCTTTTCATAATCTGTTTTTCAATGTCCCGTATCTTGTCACTTCTTTTTTATTTCTCTCATAATTCCTAAAATTTATTTCCATTTCATTGTATTCTTATTTTTATGTCTCTTTCCCTTCTAAATATTTTTTATACTTCTGCTTATATACTACCAGTGAATGCATCTGATTTTTATAAAATAGTTTCCTTGTCATATGGTCTTTCCATAATATTTCTTTGTTTCTTATCATTATTCCTCCATTGCAAACTCTTTATCCATTCCCCCTTCTATTCTAGCTTATACTGCTCTATGATCTGAAAACTCTGCTTTCTATATCCCTGCTGTTATTTCTTTCATGACTTTAGAGTAAATTATATAATCAGTTTCAGTCTTTAACAAAATGTCTTTTATATGTCCCTTTTCCATTCTTTCCTACTGTTAAATCATCCCATTTTTAAATCTCTAACATCTAAACAGCCTCTGTTATTTTTCCCTTTTCTTTTCCTCAGGTAAAAGTTAAAATCCCTTAACATCACTATTGGCATATTTATTAATACACTTTTTTTTATTTCTTCACAAAACTGTTTTCACTTCATCATCATTATTAATATTATATATTTTTGTCTCATTCACATATTGTATATCAATACCCTTCCTGGTACTATTAATACATCTAAAATTCTTATTTTTTTTTCATTTTTTATAAGAATTCTTATTCCAGAAAATATCTCATTTTCTACTGACCAAACAATTTGACCTCCCCATGCTGCCCGTATTCTTTTTCTTTTTACTTCTTTGTTGCATTTTTATTTTTTTATACCACTCCATCAGTACCAAACCTTTTATATAATTTCTACTGCTATTCGCAATTATTTATTATTTATTTGTTTGTCTTTGTTGACCAGGAAAAGTCTAACTAGGTAAACATATTTTCAGTGGAAGCCTAGGGAGAAAATGTCCACATTTAAGTTACACATGATGCACATTTATAACTGCAAGGTAAAAACACCTTATACATGAGCTTATTTACATGATTTTTGTTATGCTAAAATTCCTATATCATCATTTTCTTTTTTGTAATTGTTGTACTTCCTCATCTTATTTTTATTTTGCTTGTCATAAGCGTCCCACCAAATGACTTTTCACCTTCTTGTTCTTGCTCTCATTCTTCTCCTGTCCCTTTTGCTCCCACTTCTTTCTCTTCACTTTCTAAAATTGCAAAGCTGTTCTCTTCCCGTGTATCAATAACCTCACTTTGAACTATTTCTACCATTTGTTTGTTTGTGTCTTTCGGCTTTTACCAGTTAGGGGTCGCCACAGCGGAACTCCGGTCTGCTAACGATTGGTAGTGGATTTTTACATACCGGGTTATCGGCCCTGACACACAACCTTCAACAAAGGCATGCCCCATTCATGTATGCCTCCACACAGAAGACGCTCTAGCTGAGAATCGAACGGGACAACGTCTTGCTATGAGACGACAATGCTACCACAGCACCACCACCACTGCAGTTCTAAACTATTTTTACCATAAGTACCACTTTATTGCTGAACCTTTCTACAGCACCCGTCTCCTCTTATCACTTTATTTCAACATCTTCTGTGATAATATTTTCTACTATTTGTCTTTCTTCTCAGCTTTCCTCTTCATCAACTCTTCTAATATGAGATAGTCAAACCAGAAGTATCCAAATCCTTTACTTTTTCTACAAAAAGGCTTACAGGTTCCTGTTGTATGTCTCCTCTGCCCACATTGGCCACACCTTACTTTGTTACAGTCTTGTACTAAATGATTTTCATCCCCACAGAAATGACATGCTTTGGATGACCCCAGCACCTAACAAATCCTCTCTTATCATTCATAATTATTGAACTTGACATATGTTGAACTTTACGATCATTAACATCCATTGCAGTGCATGGAGCACAGTGATTATGCTCTGATATTTGGAAAAAGATAAATCAGTTAACTGCTACTATAGTGCAAGACCTAATCTTAATACATGTTAAGCACACCCTGCTTAAATTGTTAAAGTTAGGTTTCATGCTAGGCAGTCAAATCCACCAGTACTGACCAGCAAAAGACAGTAGAAGAATAAAAAACACATTTGTTTCTACCTACTCTGTGTACTGATAAGGTGTCCCTTCTTGTTATAATCTTAGAAAGCAGCTAGAATAACAGGATCAAATTCAAAGTCAAAGAAAACTTTATTTTCATTCAGAACTACACCACAGTGTGGGTGAACTAAATTGTGATGCTTCATTCCCAGTCCAAAAACATACATACAGAGAAGAAGAAGAAGAAGAAAATATCATAATAAAAATAAAAGTAAAAACAGAATAAAGTAATAACATAATGACCAGACACACTTTACATATAAATATCATTGAGTAACAACATGTGCATGATATTATTATAGCATAAGAACTAAGCGGCATATGGAATGGTCAGCATGAATATTGCACAGTGTGATTTATATTGCACTTCATAGAGTCCTATGGTAAGGTAAGGTGTGACCCAATGTTAAATATACACATCAGTTAATTACTGCACATGAAAAACTTCTCTAAAGCAAATTTCACACTCCTCAAAACCGAGGTGGAATCCTTCAAAGCCCCCAGGCCTGTGGAAAATACGGCCCAGACCGCAGAATCCTTTATAAACGCATTCTATGAACACCTTCAGGAATGCATGGATCATGCAATCCCAAATAAAACCAAGACCCAATCCTCCAAAGTTAGGCGACCTGTCTGGTGGACCCCAGCCATAAACAAACTATACAATAGAAGGAGGAAGCTACTACATGATAGAGCAAAATCCCAAAAAGGGAAGGCATCTCTGATCAGTATTAGCAAAAAACTATGGGCACTCATAAAATCGTCTAAGGCCAGCTTCGAGAGAAAAATTGCACAGGACACTAAGGATAATCACAAGGCTTTCTTTAGTTATGTTAGGAACCTGGGTGGGAATTCCCAGATATGCTCAGAATTAGTCCAAAATGACAAAAAATACACCGAACCCACAGACATTGCCAACATCCTAGCTGACAGGTTCAGCGCAAACTTCTCCCCCCCCTTTCCCCACCAAAAGGGCAAATATCTATCCCAGAAGAGTGCTGCCCCCCTGACATCTCAGATGCTCAGGAAGAGCCGCCCTCTCCAAAGCAAAAAACACAGCATCAATGGGACCAGATGGTGTCCCGGGCTGCGTCCTACATGAACTCCAAGAAGAACTAAACCCAAACATGAAACTACTGTTCAATCTCAGCCTTACTATAGGATATCTACCCAAAGAGTGGCGTACAGCAACAGTGGTCCCTCTCCACAAAGGTGGTGCCTCAACGGATCCTGGAAACTATTGCCCCATAGGCCTGACTAGCTTGGTCTGCAAAGCTATGGAAAGGATCATCATGGACCTCATAAATAAAGATATTGGGGACCTCCAGACACTGGATCCTACCCAGTTCGGCTTTGTTAAGGGCAGATCCTGCCTCTTAAACCTGGTTGATTTCTTTGAAACAGTCACTAAGGCCATTGATGAGGGGAAGGTGGTCCACACAGCCTACCTGGACCTTGCAAAAGCCTTCGATACAATACCCCACTCGGGCATTATAGATAAGCTCACCAGCTTAAATATAAACCCCTATGTCACTAGATGGGTTGCAAACTGGCTCAAGGACAGAACCCACATGGTTAGAATTGCTGGAGCCATGTCAGACTCCAAACCAGTTACAAGTGGCGTCCCACAAGGCTCAGTCCTGGGACCTCTCTTGTTCGGTATATATTTCTCTGAGGTACAGGCTAACACGGAAGGACTGTGGCTGACCAAGTTCGCAGATAACTGCAAACTGGGTGCCATAATCGACTCTCCATCCGAAACAAGCATCCTACAAAAGGGCCTCATAGAAACAGACAACTGGTGCCAGAGCCATGGCCTCAAGCTAAACGCCAAAAAGTGTATAGTCATCCACTTTGGCAAAAACAAAGTGCCCACAAATTACCACATAGGTGGTAATCCATTAAGTACAGAAGAAGTAATTAGGGACCTGGGGACCCAAGTTGATAGCAATCTCTCATTTGACAACCACGTGGCCAAAGTGGTTAGAAAAACATTTTATATAGCCCACCTAATCATGAAGGGATTCACATCTAGATTAGAGGAGGTTATCATGCCTCTTTACTCATCCCTTATCAGGCCCATAATTGAGTACAATGTCCCTTTTGAGATGTACCTTACCAGACACCTGCAGCAACTGGAAAGACCCCAAAAGTACCTCACCAAGAGGATCAAAGGGCTCAAACAAATGCCATATGCTGCCCGGTTAAAGAAACTCCAGCTCTACTCAGTGGCATACCGCCTGCTCAGAGGCGATCTGTGCCTCAAGTATAAAGCCATGTCCAACCTGGAATTAATGGACATGCTGCACCTCAGAAAATCCAAATCCCATCGAGCTACTCGCTCAAGAGACTTGAACCTCAGCACTAAAATAAATAGGACATGCTGGAGGGACAGATTCATAACCCAGAGGCTCCCTTCACTCTGGAATAAAATCCCAGTCCAGGTTAGGCAGAGTCCCTCATTGACTCTCTTCAAGAGGAATCTTGATGAGTGGATGGGAGATCGTAGGTTTACCCCGGGTATCACTTCTGTGGCACTGTTAGACAGAGGCACAGTATACTAACCTCGAAAAAGGGCATAGCAAAATTCATTTAAAATGGGTGGCGAAAGCCAAACACACTCTGGCTAGGCTTATAAATGCCCTAGGGCAGATAGCCTAGTATGAACCTATGAACCTATGAAAAAGCTTAATACTTATAGTGCAACAAAGCCTGGATAGGTAAGGATCTATATTGTCAGATAAATAGCTTAACTATGTGGTTGTAGGGGAAGAATGCATTGACAGTCTCCTAGCTAATTTTTCACAAGAGTTCAGTAGTCTGATGGAGAGAGGAAAGATACTGTTGTTAAGTCTAGAAGTCCTACAGTGAATACTTCTGTATCTCTTACCTGAGGAAAGGCAGGATGAGAAGGATCATTGGATATCTTCCTGGCTCTAGTGATGCAGCATGATTCATGTAAATCTTCCAGAGGTGCAAGAGGGAAAGCAATGATTTCTCTGCTGCCCTTACAACTCACCCAAGGGACTTATGATTGGAGGTGTTGCAGCCACCATACCAGACAGTGATGTTACTGGTAAGGACTCTTTAGATGCTACCCCTATAAACCGTTTGGAGGAAGGTCTTTGATAGTTTTGCCTTCTCCAGTTTCCTTAGGAAGTGCAAGTGTTGCTGAGCTTTTTTGACCATGTAAGATACATGGACTGACCAAGACAGGTCCTCAGTAATTTGTATTCTCAGAAACTTTGTACGTTTGACTCTTTCCACTGTCATCCCTTTCATCTATAGAGGTTGGTGTGTTTCTTGAGACCTTCTGAAATGTACAATCAGTTCCTTAGTCTTACTGACATTTAGAGCTAAGTTGTTGTCACACCAGCCCAACAGATGTTCAATCTCATTCCTGTAGGCCATCCCCTCTCCATCTCTGACCAGACCTATGACCATGGTGTCATCCACGAATTTGATGATTTTATTGGACTCATGTCTGGTCATGCAGTCATGTATCAGCAAGCTGAATAAGAAAGGACTTAAGATGCACCCTTGTGGTACCCCTGTATTCAGGGTTATGCTTTCGGAACTATCACCCACACAAACCCTTTAAGGCCTTTCCATGAGGAAGCTTAGAATCCCATTACATAAGTGGGAGTTGATGCCCAACTGTAGTAGTTTCATTATCAGATTATGAGGGATGACAGTATTGAAGACAGAACTGAAGTCTATGAATAGCAGTCTTGCGTAGCAGTTCTTGCCTTCCAAGTGGGTCAAAGTTTCATGGAAAAGTTTGTACTTCATGCCAGGCATTCTATATTGGCAAAGCTAACAACACTCTTAACAAGAAAATTTACCAGCACATTTACAGTATACAACAGGGTGTCAAGAAAAGTGCATTAGCCAGACATTCATTAACGTGCACTAATTTTGAAAAATTCATATTTTTGATTGTGGAACAAATATCCTCACCAATATATTCAGGGGACTGGAAAAACCAGATTACTGCGAACAAAAATGTTCTGGTAACTAAGATTTGATGCGATCATTCCCCCAGGTTTAAATGAAAATATCTCTATTGTAAGCAAACTCAAGAAGAGATCACATAAAATATAACATACTACAACTTCTATTAGAACAACAAAAAAGCTACGTACGTGGGGCACACATTTCACAATGATTCAAAAGAAGCATAGAGTTTTTATTATTTAATAATAAGTATATAAGTTTACAGTACTACACCTTTAACAATTGTGTGAATTTTAAGTGGTTCTCTATGATTGGGCAAGAAAGAGGGTGTGTGCTTTTTTGGCTCTTTTATTTAAAAGTGTTCAGCGTATCTGTTTAATATGGTTCTGACGATGTCTTCTAAAGCACAAGACAAAAGCGCTTAACATTTTATTGGCAACGTACTTAAGGGAAGGTTAGAGGAAGGAATACGTCTCTTTAAGGGGAAGAAAGATATCTGCAATAAGGAAACAATCAGCCTGGCTAAGATGCAGTTAAAAATGGTTTTAGAGAAAAGAGGAAAGCACACTGTATGGCCTGTGAGAAGGCTAGGAGTATAGTTGACTTACTCATAGACTAACTGAGACTGTCTAGGGAACCACTCAACTAGTGGTGCTTTTCTGCCCTTTATTAATTTAATTCTTCCTTTTTATGTAAAGAAACATTGCAGCAGCATTTCAGCAGCTCTTTACTTAAAAATACAATAAATAGCAGAAAGGTACCCTCTGTTCAAAGCAGTAGGTCTGTATGGAGAGGCATATCTGTAACCTGTCTAGTATTTGCCAGAAAATCCAGAGTGCAGTCATAAAATAACAGGGTACCACTACCATAAAATCCTCAGTGGAGTGTTTAAACTATGATTTTTGCACTTGTTTGACCACTTCCTCAAGTTGACTTCCTTGCCTTACATCTGGATAACTTTTATTTTTGGATAACTTTTTTTTGTTTATCAATTCTGAGACATCCCCCACATGTTGATGTAACTAGAGCTGTGA